>NC_142957.1:7112650-7115150 GCF_046866305.1 Octopus bimaculoides | reverse complement strand
TTGATGATGATGATATGTATATATATATATATATATATATATATGTATATATATACAATCTTCATTATTGTTTAGAAATAATACATTTCTAAATCTCTCAGAGAGATTTATACAGTAATGATACGAAGGAGTAGTGGTATGCTGTCAACTTAATGTGACAGTCCCCTGAAGGGAATAATACTACTGTTGGTTAGACCTTGGAAGCTGCACTGCATCTTTGACTAGCAGGTCATGCTACTTCAGACTGATGATGAGCAAAAACTCAGAAACTAGTCTCTGGATGCAGGCTTAGCTGGGTGGAAGTGCTTGTCTCCCCCTTGTAAACATAAGGACACAGGAAATGTGTCAAGGCCGACAGGAAGTGGTGCAGCTTCCTAGGTCTCACCAACAGTAGTACTATTCCCTTCAGGGGACGGTCACATTAAGTTGACAGCATACAACTACTTCATTATTGTTGTTGTTTCAATGTCCACTTTTCCATGTTTGCATGGGTCAGACAGAATGTGCGGAGGCAGATATTCTATGGCCAGGTGCTCTTCCTGTCACCAAACTTAACCTGTTTCCAACTGAGGCCATAATAATCCTTGATCCTTTGAAACAATGAGCGGCTCTGACATACAAGTGGTTTTTGTTTGTTTACAAAAGATTACACAACATGTCAAGACACATCCAGACTCTGCGTCCCTGCCCCTTGTGTTTTTATGATTGACTGCACCTGTGAGATTCTGCTTCTATTGATGGAAAGTCTGTTTTGTTTTACAGTTAGTGGGAATGTAAAGACAATGAAGTAATACACAATCACTCACACAGAATGCATACGTTCATACAGGGTGGCCCAGACGTAGGTTTACAGTTATCACGTAGGCCACTTTAAATTTCTTTCGCAACATTTTATTGCATTTAAATTTTCTATCTTACAAACTGAAAAGGGAGTTTGACAAAATTAACTAAATTAGCATAGAATAATGGTTTAATTTTTTTTTTTTTTATAATCAAAATCTAAACTGTTAATATATGAATGCGAAAGAGATAATTGAATAACTGTAAAACCTACTTTTGGGCCACTCTGTGTATATATATATATATATATATATATATATATATATATATATATATACATGTATGTATGTATATAAAGACATACATATGTGCATATATATATACACACACATATATAAACACACACACACATATGACGGCTTCTTTCAGTTTCCATCTACCAAATCCACTCACAAGGCTGTGGTTGGCCCGAAGTTATAGTAGAAGCCACTTGCCCAAGGTGCCACGTGGTGGGACTGAACCCGGAACCATGGCGTTGGGAGTAAACTCCCACACAGCAACCTGCGCCTGTATGTATGTATGTATGTGTGTTTGTTTGTGTTTGCATTTGTCTATCCCATCGTTTGACAGCCAGCATTGGTTTGTTTACATTCCTGTAGCATAGCAGTTCAAGAAAAAGGAATGATAGAAGTATCAGAGTTAATAAAAGTATTGGGGTCAATTTCTTTTCATTAAACCCTTCAATGCAGTGCCCCAGCATGACCACAGCCCATTGAGTAAAACAAGTAAAAGCTAATTAAAGATTAGTATTTTAAAAATTGGTGTCTCCATGGCCATCCAGGCGGGTGGCTCTTCTCAAGAACTGCCTGCCAGCAATTACCACAATCCTTTGTCATTCCAGTTGGCCAATATCTACACTGGATAGGATGTCGGCATTATAAAATCAAAACTGCTGACAAATTGTACAAGCACCACCCTGAGGCTGTAACTGAGGAAGGAAATGTAACATTTCTTTGGGACTTTCCAGTACGTACAGACTAGACCATCAAAGCTAATACACCAAATATTCTTGTGAAAGACAAATACGATAAAATTTGTTTATTGATTGACATAAGCACACCTTGTGATCATAGTATCTCGGCAAAAGAATTTGATAAGCTCAGAAAATATAGAGATTTGCTGATTGAAATAGGAAAAATGTAGCACCTGAAGACAGTTACAATACCAGTGATTGTAGGAGAACTTGGAATGATAAAAAAAAAAAGAACTGAAAATTATTTAAGAATGATCCCTGGCTTGCGTTTATAATAATGAAAAAAAAACAAAGGGGCATTGGAGGGACGATGCATACCCTGTGCATGCACAGGGTTAAAATAAAATTTAATTTAATAAATATATTCTCAGATGAATTCAGATTTCAACAAAATGACATCAAGTGTTATTTCTTCTGCTTGTCGTTTGTGTATGTAACAAAGAAGGAAGAACATTTTGATTCACCCGTCCGCCAGTTTTGAAGATAATCAAACCAAAATAATGAGTTTGAGCCACTCACCTACTGAGTGTTTCTACCACATTTGGTGAAAATCCGTTCAGCCGTTTTCCTGTAATTTTGCAAACACACAAACAGACGAAGATGGGTGGCTACAATACCTTGCTTTCACTTACACACGCAGGGTAATAATAATGGCACGGGCATAGCTGTGTGGTAAGAAGCTTGCTT
>NC_142957.1:7087650-7107650 GCF_046866305.1 Octopus bimaculoides | reverse complement strand
TTACGACGTCGAAGGTCCAAGTTGATCCGATCAACGGAACAGCCTGCTCGTGAAATTAATGTGCAATTGGCTGAGCACTCCAAAGACACATTTACCCTTAACGTAATTCTCGGGGGGGATATTCACCGTGACACAGAGTGTGACAAGGCTGACCCTTTGAATTACAGGCACAACAGAAACAGGAAGTAAGAGTGAGAGAAAGTTGTGGTGGAAGAGTACAGCAGGGTTCGCCACCATCTCTTGCTGGAATCCTGTGGAGCTTTTAGGTGTTTTCGCTCAATAAACACTCACAATGCCCGGTCTGGGAATCGAAACCGCGATCCTATGACCACGAGTCCGCTGCCCTAACCACTGGGCCATTGCGCCTCCACCACAAAGTAGATAAATATAAACTATATGTCAAATGATTATGATATGTACACAAAAAACCATGACACAAACATTCAACATCACAAAAGGGACTACACGAAGTGTATGTGACATTAAATGTGTATGGATTAGGCATTGTATTTGATCACAGAAAATACTTTACAATCTGTTAATACTGAATGTAATATGGATAACATATACGTTTATGAGATTAATAAAATTCTAGATTTACTCTCTCAGCACTTCTTTATACATAATGTTTTTTTTTTTTTTTGTAAGATTTTTACCCCCATGGTTGCCTTGTCTGTTGGTCTCAACTACTCTTACTGCCACATCAGATAATTTCCCAGCCCTAGAAAATGTCACATATAATTGCCCATGGCTGAACACAGGGTGTGACAAATATATTCAAAATTTTCTTAAATGTTTTGTCCTGTGTCACATTTATTGTCGTAGAGTAGGGCAGTCTTACAGGGGACTTGACTTGTTCCAAAATGAAAGGGAGGTTGAAATCATTTGGAGCCAGCTTGATGCGAGGTATCAGGAAATGCTTTCCTTCTGCTGCACCTGTTACTGAAGTGGTTGTGGCAGCTGACACATCCTACATGTAGTACATGTCTACTTTGATTCGTTCTCTTTTGAAAAATAATCTGTTTTATTCTTTCTCTATCGTTGTCCATATTTTATAAACAAATGTTTCAAATGAGTAGATGATAGGCGGCGAACTGGCAGAAACGTTAGCACGCCGGTGCGAAATGCTTAGCAGTATTTCGTCTGCCGCTACGTTCTGAGTTCAAATTCCGCCGAGGTCGACTTTCTTTTGTGCTGTAAACCATTTACCATTTACCATTTCTGTGGTGCCCCCCCTCCTTCCCTTGATGCTCTAAGCACGTGCTTATTTTGCTTAATTCCTCCTACTTTTTTGAATTGTAAAGTCTTTGATCAGATCCTCAAAATTAATCTTTGGTAACACATCTGCATCTATACTTAGTAGAGACAAAGGCATCCCGAATACTATTTTAGTAAGTTTAAAGTGATTTCTTTTGTGCTGTAAACCATTAACCATTTTTGTAGTGCCCCCCCCTCCTTCCCTTGATGCGCTAAACACGTGCTTATTTTGCTTAATTCCTCCTACTTTTTTGAATTGTAAAGTCTTTGATCAGATCCTCAAAATTAATCTTAGGTAACACATCTGCATCTATACTTAGTAGAGACAAAGGCATCCCGAATACTATTTTAGTAAGTTTAAAGTGATTTCTTTTGTGCTGTAAACCATTTACCATTTTTGTAGTGCCCCCCCCCTCCTTCCCTTGATGCTCTAAACACGTGCTTATTTTGCTTAATTCCTCCTACTTTTTTGAATTGTAAAGTCTTTGATCAGATCCTCAAAATTAATCTTTGGTAACACATCTGCATCTATACTTAGTAGAGACAAAGGCATCCCGAATACTATTTTAGTAAGTTTAAAGTGATTTCTTTTGTGCTGTAAACCATTAACCATTTTTGTAGTGCCCCCCCCTCCTTCCCTTGATGCGCTAAACACGTGCTTATTTTGCTTAATTCCTCCTACTTTTTTGAATTGTAAAGTCTTTGATCAGATCCTCAAAATTAATCTTTGGTAACACATCTGCATCTATACTTAGTAGAGACAAAGGCATCCCGAATACTATTTTAGTAAGTTTAAAGTGATTTCTTTTGTGCTGTAAACCATTTACCATTTTTGTAGTGCCCCCCCCCCCCTCCTTCCCTTGATGCTCTAAACACGTGCTTATTTTGCTTAATTCCTCCTACTTTTTTGAATTGTAAAGTCTTTGATCAGATCCTCAAAATTAATCTTTGGTAACACATCTGCATCTATACTTAGTAGAGACAAAGGCATCCCGAATACTATTTTAGTAAGTTTAAAGTGATTTCTTTTGTGCTGTAAACCATTTACCATTTTTGTAGTGCCCCCCCCCTCCTTCCCTTGATGCACTAAACACGTGCTTATTTTGCTTAATTCCTCCTACTTTT
Organism: Octopus bimaculoides; assembly: GCF_046866305.1. NCBI lineage: Eukaryota > Metazoa > Mollusca > Cephalopoda > Octopoda > Octopodidae > Octopus > Octopus bimaculoides. The sequence goes on along the minus strand of NC_142957.1, from coordinate 7,105,268 downwards.
TTGAATTGTAAAGTCTTTGATCAGATCCTCAAAATTAATCTTAGGTAACACATCTGCATCTATACTTAGTAGAGACAAAGGCATCCCGAATACTATTTTAGTAAGTTTAAAGTGATTTCTTTTGTGCTGTAAACCATTTACCATTTTTGTAGTGCCCCCCCCCCCCTCCTTCCCTTGATGCTCTAAACACGTGCTTATTTTGCTTAATTCCTCCTACTTTTTTGAATTGTAAAGTCTTTGATCAGATCCTCAAAATTAATCTTTGGTAACACATCTGCATCTATACTTAGTAGAGACAAAGGCATCCCGAATACTATTTTAGTAAGTTTAAAGTGATTTCTTTTGTGCTGTAAACCATTTACCATTTTTGTAGTGCCCCCCCCCCCCTCCTTCCCTTGATGCGCTAAACACGTGCTTATTTTGCTTAATTCCTCCTACTTTTTTGAATTGTAAAGTCTTTGATCAGATCCTCAAAATTAATCTTTGGTAACACATCTGCATCTATACTTAGTAGAGACAAAGGCATCCCGAATACTATTTTAGTAAGTTTAAAGTGATTTCTTTTGTGCTGTAAACCATTTACCATTTTTGTAGTGCCCCCCCCCCCCTCCTTCCCTTGATGCACTAAACACGTGCTTATTTTGCTTAATTCCTCCTACTTTTTTGAATTGTAAAGTCTTTGATCAGATCCTCAAAATTAATCTTTGGTAACACATCTGCATCTATACTTAGTAGAGACAAAGGCATCCCGAATACTATTTTAGTAAGTTTAAAGTGATTTCTTTTGTGCTGTAAACCATTTACCATTTTTGTAGTGCCCCCCCCCCCCTCCTTCCCTTGATGCGCTAAACACGTGCTTATTTTGCTTAATTCCTCCTACTTTTTTGAATTGTAAAGTCTTTGATCAGATCCTCAAAATTAATCTTTGGTAACACATCTGCATCTATACTTAGTAGAGACAAAGGCATCCCGAATACTATTTTAGTAAGTTTAAAGTGATTTCTTTTGTGCTGTAAACCATTTACCATTTTTGTAGTGCCCCCCCCCCCCTCCTTCCCTTGATGCTCTAAACACGTGCTTATTTTGCTTAATTCCTCCTACTTTTTTGAATTGTAAAGTCTTTGATCAGATCCTCAAAATTAATCTTTGGTAACACATCTGCATCTATACTTAGTAGAGACAAAGGCATCCCGAATACTATTTTAGTAAGTTTAAAGTGATTTCTTTTGTGCTGTAAACCATTTACCATTTTTGTAGTGCCCCCCCCCCCCCCTCCTTCCCTTGATGCGCTAAACACGTGCTTATTTTGCTTAATTCCTCCTACTTTTTTGAATTGTAAAGTCTTTGATCAGATCCTCAAAATTAATCTTAGGTAACACATCTGCATCTATACTTAGTAGAGACAAAGGCATCCCGAATACTATTTTAGTAAGTTTAAAGTGATTTCTTTTGTGCTGTAAACCATTTACCATTTTTGTAGTGCCCCCCCCCCCCTCCTTCCCTTGATGCGCTAAACACGTGCTTATTTTGCTTAATTCCTCCTACTTTTTTGAATTGTAAAGTCTTTGATCAGATCCTCAAAATTAATCTTAGGTAACACATCTGCATCTATACTTAGTAGAGACAAAGGCATCCCGAATACTATTTTAGTAAGTTTAAAGTGATTTCTTTTGTGCTGTAAACCATTTACCATTTTTGTAGTGCCCCCCCCCTCCTTCCCTTGATGCTCTAAACACGTGCTTATTTTGCTTAATTCCTCCTACTTTTTTGAATTGTAAAGTCTTTGATCAGATCCTCAAAATTAATCTTAGGTAACACATCTGCATCTATACTTAGTAGAGACAAAGGCATCCCGAATACTATTTTAGTAAGTTTAAAGTGATTTCTTTTGTGCTGTAAACCATTTACCATTTTTGTAGTGCCCCCCCCCCCCCTCCTTCCCTTGATGCTCTAAACACGTGCTTATTTTGCTTAATTCCTCCTACTTTTTTGAATTGTAAAGTCTTTGATCAGATCCTCAAAATTAATCTTTGGTAACACATCTGCATCTATACTTAGTAGAGACAAAGGCATCCCGAATACTATTTTAGTAAGTTTAAAGTGATTTCTTTTGTGCTGTAAACCATTTACCATTTTTGTAGTGCCCCCCCCCCCTCCTTCCCTTGATGCTCTAAACACGTGCTTATTTTGCTTAATTCCTCCTACTTTTTTGAATTGTAAAGTCTTTGATCAGATCCTCAAAATTAATCTTAGGTAACACATCTGCATCTATACTTAGTAGAGACAAAGGCATCCCGAATACTATTTTAGTAAGTTTAAAGTGATTTCTTTTGTGCTGTAAACCATTTACCATTTTTGTAGTGCCCCCCCCCCCCCTCCTTCCCTTGATGCGCTAAACACGTGCTTATTTTGCTTAATTCCTCCTACTTTTTTGAATTGTAAAGTCTTTGATCAGATCCTCAAAATTAATCTTAGGTAACACATCTGCATCTATACTTAGTAGAGACAAAGGCATCCCGAATACTATTTTAGTAAGTTTAAAGTGATTTCTTTTGTGCTGTAAACCATTTACCATTTTTGTAGTGCCCCCCCCTCCTTCCCTTGATGCTCTAAACACGTGCTTATTTTGCTTAATGGTTAATCCAGCACTGGGTACCTCAACACTGGATACAATAAGTTTATTATTATTATTTTACACCACCAAGGCAGCGAGCTGGCAGAAACGTTAGCACGCCGGGCGAAATGCTTAGCAGTATTTCGTCTGCCGCTACGTTCTGAGTTCAAATTCTGCCGAGGTCGACTTTGCCTTTCATCCTTTCGGGGTCTATTAAATAAGTACCAGTTACGCACTGGAGTCGATATAATCGACTTAATCCATTTGTCTGTCCTTCTTTGTCCCCTCTGTGTGTAGCCCCTTGTGGGCAGTAAAGAAATAAGATGATAGTTTGTTGTATAAAGACATATGTGTTAAGTGAGGGAATTAAAAAGAATATAAATATGTAAACAAATTTCACTGCTTGTTGCCTAACCACCAACAAGGCTTGGTCCAAGTTGTTTATCAATTGAGATTATTTTCATTTCTTTTCATTTCACTTCAGTTCAGTGATCTATCTGTTTGTATATATCCTCTTCCTCCTCCTCCTCATCATCGTTGTTTAACGTCTGCTTTCTATGCTGGCATGGGTTGGACGATTTGACTGAGGACTGGTGGAACCCGAAGGCTACACCAGGCTCCAATCTGATTTGGCAGAGTTTCTACAGCTGGATGCCCTTCCTAACGCCAACCACTCCGAGAGTGTAGTGGGTGCTTTTTATGTGCCACCGGCACGAGGGCCAGTCAGGCAGCACTGGCATCAACTACGCTTGAATGGTGCTTTTTTACCTGCGTCGGCACGGGTGCCAATCAGGCAGTACTCTCTCTATTTGCATAACTTTTGATATATTGGTCGGCTCACCTACCTACCTACCTACCTACCTACATTGTAATAATTATAATTATAATTACAATATGACATTGTTTGGTACGTTTTGCTCATTTCTTTTCTCTCAATTCCGCAGATGTCCCACTAATGTCCCTCCATAATGGATGTCTACCAGTGCCATGAACTTGCTATGCCCCCCATTTATGAAACGGAACTGGGGCTGGTGAAGAAGATCAAAAGGGAAGCAGGTAAGAAGAAACCGCAGCTGTCTTTCCTTCTATGTTTGTAAGTGACGTCTGTGATGCCTGTGATTTTGTGGTTGTGGTGGTTGTTCCGGTAGTGGTGTTGGTTGAAGTAGTATTGATGGTGGTGGTGGTGGTGGTTATTCAAAAGGCTAACCTTGCAATGTTCTGAGTCATAATGAATCTTTCTAAAAACTTCATTAAGTCTGTGGAGTTCTCAGCCTGTGGAGTTCTCAGCCCGTGGAGTACTCATGTCTGTGGAGTACTCAGTCAACTTGTTGTAACTGACAGAGTGCCAGTAGTATATTATTTACATATGAAGAAGTGTGTATATATATATATGTATATATGTGTATATATATGTATATATATATATATATATATATTCAAAAAGGGATAAAACTCTTTTACAGGAATTTTATCAAGAAGCCAGTGTGTAAAAAAATTCGTACGGGAAATTTCTATTCCCAAGAATATAATTATTCGTTTATATTTATATAAAGAGCATTATTACAGAAAAATAACAACGCCACACAGTGAACTTCTCAAAATAACCACATTTAGTACCTAATGCGAGGAAAAACTACCAACAGAAGCCTACCTACTTTCTTAAGTTTATTTAAAAGAAAGTAGGTAGGCTTCTGTGGGTTGCTTTTCCTCGCATTAGGTACTAAATGTGGTTATTTTGAGAAGTCCACTGTGTGGCGTTGTTATTTTTCTGTAATAATGCCCTTTATATAAATATATATATATATATATATAATCATAAATATATAGGGATTGACAGTAACCTGCTTCTCCAACATACTGAGAATTCAGAAATAGCAGTCAAAGAACTACTGATTTCAAAACTACAAATTATTACTCCAGATTGATAGCGATATTTGATACAGAACAAAAAACAATAGAGAAGAGTAAAAAACACTTGCCTTTTAGTTAATTTAGTACAAAAGGCAAGTGTTTTTTACTCTTCTCTACTGTTTTTTACTCTTCTCTATTGTTTTTTGTTCTGTGTGTATCAAAAATATCGCTATCAATCTGGAGTAATAATTTGTAGTTTTGAAATCAGTAGTTCTTTGACTGCTATTTCTGAATTCTCAGTATGTTGGAGAAGCAGGTTACTGTCAATCCCTATATATTTATGATTATAAATTATTTACCGAAGAAGGTTTTTTTCATACTGAGCTACCCGGCAGAATTGTTAATTATTAATTTTATTACTAATTGATGATTCCCTGCCCTGCATATCTATATATATATATATATATATATATATATATATATATATATATATACTACATATATATATATATACTACTACTACAACCAACAAAAAATGTCCCCACGTGGACTATTGACACCAGTAAGGAACAATTATGAACTCTTCATTTAATTTCATTTTATTAAATATGTATTTTTGATAAGGTTCGTTTTTACAAGAACCGAAACATGTTAAATTATAATTCATTTTTTATATATTGGCGTTTTTCAAACTTCTTTTTTATAAATATATATATATATATATATATATATAATTTAGATTCAAGTGAGTATGGTACTTAAGTTTAGGCACCAGAATTTAGTACGGTATTATCCATACAATTTCTGATTTTAATATATATATATATATATATATATATATATATATATATATGTATTGTTTGTATATGAATATATATTATTGTACCTGCACTTATGAACACTATACTTCTGCGCTTATGAACACTACCTTACAAAAACTTTATCGGTTAAGCAAATGACCTTCCCTAAATGCATTAGAAACATTTATAACATAACCTGAACACTATTTCTGAAAATTATCTTCATTCTCTTTGAGCATATAAAAGTTAAATTTAGTGGGGTAAAATGAGTAAGACAAAGTAAAAGTAATTTTGCTGTTTCAATTCTCCAGGATTACATTTGAAAAATGACTTCTACTCATAAGCGGCCGGACTAAATGAAAGTGAGGTTTCTTACCACTCAGGTTAATTAATTTATTAATTAGTTGACTAATCACAAAAGAAAAAGTGAAATAGAGCCAAGGCATGCATTTCTTATTGACAAAGTGATTCTCCCAAGATAGAAAATTATTTATTTCAACACAAATTTTCACATTCAGAATTACGAAAACGAAATATCAATAGGCGCAGGAGTGGCTGTGTGGTAAGTAGCTTGCTTACTAACCACATACTTCTTGGTTCAGTCCCACTGTGTGGAACCTTGGGCAAGTGTCTTCTACTATAGCCTCGTGCCGGCCAAAGCCTAGTGAGTGGATTTGTTAGACGGAAACTGAAAGAAGCCTGTCGTATATATGTATATGTATATATATATATATATATATATATATATATATATATATATATATATATATATATGTATGTGTGTGTATATGTTTGTGTCTGTGTTTGTGTCCCCCCCCCAACCATCGCTTGACAACCGATGCTGGTGTGTTTACGTCCTCGTAACTTAGCGGTTCAGCAAAAAGAGACTGATAGAATAAGTACTAGGCTTTCAAAGAATAAGTCCTGGGGTCGATTCGCTCGACTAAAGGCGGTGCTCCAGCATGGCCGCAGTCAAATGACTGAAACAAGTAGAAGAGTAAAAGAGTAAAAGAGAGTTATATCTCTTGATGTGTATATGCAGCACATAGTTACCTCCCTTAGATTGAATCGTTAAAGCTTTAAGTGGGCCGTTGGCTGACAAGACTAAATCAGTTCCCGCTGTCTCTCTCAAGCAAAGCGTACAGGCTCAAGAGATATCTGCTGATGATACGGACGGGTTTCTAAAATTGCGATGGATTGGGAAGACAAGCTTCTAATATCTGTGTGTAAGGCATTCCTACACAATCCATCTCCATTTCACCTTAGTAGCTTCTGAACAGCGGTTTTCAAATTGAGTTCTGGAAAAACAAAAATTCAGGAGATAGGCAAGACGTAGCTAGTAATTTTTAATAGAATTTAATGAAACACACACAGACGTGGCCATGTAAAAAAAAAAAAGTTGAGCGGACAAGGGGAACCTTCACCACACCCACTTCCGGTTTTTTTTGGGGTTTTTTTCTTCTTCTATTGAAAACTCTGTTTTCGGGTACGGAGGTTCCGAATCTGAAAAAAAAAAAAAAAAATTGGCATTTCAAAATTTAAATCACACCACCCCACTCCAATTTTTTCCGTTTTTCCGTTTTTCCGTTTTTCCACTTTTTTCAGAAATTTGTTTTGGCGAATCACGTTGAAAAATACGGAGTTTATGATTCTGAAAAAAAAAAAAAAAAAAAAAAAAAAAAAAAAAATTACCCCACTCCACCCCTCGCGAATGTACAGCATATCCATGATGCTTTTAAACCCTTTTCGTCATTGCACATGCGTAGGGGTTTTCCAACCCGCGCATTAAATAGGCCTTCAAGCAGTCTCTGCACCTGCTAGAAATAACAGCCAAATCTCTGACAAACTCTACATAATAATAATCCTTTCCATCATAGGCACAAGGCCTGAAATTTTGGAGGACTTAACTGGTAGCTGTTTTATTGACCAGGAGAGGATGAAAGGTTAAGTCAATCATGACAGAATTTGAACATGGAATGTAATAAGTTGGGAGAAATACCACTAAGCATTTTGTCCGATGTGCTAATGATTCTGCCAGCTTTTCACCTTACATTATAATAATAATAATAATAATAAAAATAATAATAATAATAATAATAACTGCCCGGATGCAGTACCAGGCAATGTTTCTCATGGCTTCTGATCTTAATTGATTGGAAGTGTTATCATGTACATTGTGTTGTCTTGGTATAAAAAGATGGACTACAGCAAATATTCTGCTCAATACCACAGATTTGCTTGTCAGTTGTTTGACCTTAACCAGTTGAGCATGTCCCTTGGTGGCTGACGATATGTGCATCTCTGATCATGAGCAGAAGTAGCGGGGGAGCATCATAGCCATGTGTTGAGAGGAATTCTTTGGGGTTTGAATGATTCACCTTTGGAAACATGGGTGTTTTGCTCAACATTCTTAAACAAATGTTATTCAGGGACCTTTTGAGCTGGATGGGCTACTCGACCTGAAGAAGATTCTAACTGAGCTCCACCTGCGCGGTCATGCGCTGGCTGTTTATCTTGATATGAGATCACCATGTCACGCACATATGGTTGTGATGCATGTGCCTGGTGTACCCTTATCAGACGGGTAGTCATGATGGGTATACTGGGCTTCGTATATTTTACCCCAGTGTCACTTTGATGGCATGCACTGCTCTCCCACTCAATAATAATAAGAAGAAGAAGAAGTAGAAGAACAAGAAGAACCTGATGGTTCTGCCAATTCTCCACTTTACATCCTAAGCACGATAATACTAATTAATAAGAATTAATTCAAATTTTTGCCACAAAGGCAGCTTGAAGAAAGTGGGAATGAGTCGATTACATTGACCCCAGTGTGTAACTGGTACTTACTTTAATTGACCCTGAAAGGATGAAATAATAATAATAATCTTTTCTATTTTAGGCACAAGGCCTGAAGTTTTAAGGAAGGGGACTAGTCGATTACATCGACCCCCAGAATTTCACTGGTACTTAATTTATTGACCCAAGCCCCACCCCACCCAAAGGACAAAAGGCAAAGTTGACCTTGGCGGAACTTGAACTCAGAACGTAGCAATGGGTGAAATACCGCTAAGCAATTTCATCCACCATGCTAACAACTGTGCCAGTTCGCTGCCTTATATAATGATAATAATAATAATAATAATAATAATAATAATAATAATAATAATGATAATAATGATAATAATAATAATAATAATAAATAATAATAATAATAATAATAATAATAATAATAATAATAATAATAATTAATAATAATAATAATAATAATAATAGTAGTAATACTAATAATAATAATAATAATAATAATGCAGATATTGACAAAGCCCTTACCCACCAATGGTTAATGGCCTCTGGATTGAAATCAGAAACAGAGGGGTTTATCATAGCAGCCCAAGATCAATGCCTACCTACAAAGAACTACCAGGCCAACATATTAAAGAACGGCAGCTCCCCATTATGTCGTATATGCCAACAACAAAATGAGACCATCGATCATGTTGTCTCCATGTGCAGTCTGCTTGCGCCTACAGAGTATCTCAACAGGCATGATAGAGCTGCACAATATATTCACTGGGTAATATGCAAAAACCTGGACTTGCCCCATGATAAAAACTGGTGGGAACACAAACCACCCCCAGTACTTGAAAATGATCACATTGCACTCCTCTGGAACTTCACCATTCAAACTGACAGAAAGATAGACGCAAATAGGCCAGACATCATACTGAAAGACTTCAGACAAAAATCATGCCTCCTCATTGATATGACTGTCCCAATTGATATAAACGTATCTGTCAAGACCTACCAAAAACTGAGCAAATATAAAGATCTTGAAATAGAAATTAGCAAAATGTGGAATCTGAAGACGAAAACAATACCTATTGTCATAGGTGCCCTGGGAATGACAGCGAAACGGGCTGATTACTACCTAGCTCAGATACCAGGAAACCCCAAAATGGCTGAAGTCCAAAAGATAGTGCTCATGGGAACTGCCCATATCCTACGTAAAATACTGTCTATGTGATCTCAAATTTTAAAGCAAACATAATTTTCTTATGGTTTCTTAAACATTCACTTGAACAAAACTGTACAAATCCAAATATATGGTACCCTAGGCATAACACCTACATGAACTTCTAACTTGTTGTCTCTTGAGGTCTCTGGGTGAGACTTGGATCCAACTTGTACAAATGCAAAACAAAAGTCAAACATAAAATAATAATAATAATAATAATAATAGTAATAATAATAATAATAATAATCATAATAATAGTAATAATAATAATAATAATAATAATAATAATAATAATAATAATAATAGTAATAATAATAATAATAATAATAATAATAATAATAGTAGTAGTAGTAGTAGCAGTAGTAACCACAACAATAACAACAACAAGAATTTAATGGCTGTTCTTTTAACTGAATGACTTTGTACTAGGCTACCAGCTTCCGAATCGTCCCACCAATTAAAAATTCCAATAACGACAAAGCAAAGAGCCAATTAGTGGAGGGTGTCTGGAAGGGTTGGGAGGTGAGTGGTGGTGGTGGTGGTGGTGGTGGTGGGGAGGACACTGGGAATGCTGTGGTGTGTTAATTAGGTTATTCTTTTAATTGGTTCTGTTGTGTTGTGTTGGCTACCTCAGACACATTTCAGACTATGGTATATATATTTATACATACACACACATGCATGTGCACACACACAGACACACACACACGCACACACGAATGTGTGTGTGTGTGTGTGCATGTGTATATGTATATTTAGGTATATACATACATACATATGTGTGTGTGTGTATATATACACACACACACACACACACATACACATATAGGCGCAGGAGTGGCTGTGTGGTAAGTAGCTTGCTTACCAACCACATGGTCCTGGGTTCAGGCCCACTGCAACGGCCACACTTAAAATGGGGTATTTTACGTGCCACCTGCACAGGAGCCAGTCCAGTGGCACTGGCAATGATCTTGCTTGAATGTCTTTACATGTGCCACCGGCACAAGTGCCAGGAAGGCGACGTCGGGCACAGGTGCCATCACAATTTCGCTTTCGTTTGCCCTAAATAAATAATGCAGAATGGGACAAGAACGTAAAACATCAAGACAGTTAGAAAAGGAGTTTGACAGGCGCCGGCAAGGCCAGGGGTCACGTCAGTTTCTATAGTCTGTTTTGACTTGGTTTCTGTGGCTGACTGCCCTTCCTAATGCCAACCACTTTATAGAGTGTACCGGGTGCTTTTTATGAGGCATCAGCACCAGTGCTTTTAGCATGGTACCATCAGCAGCGCTTTATATGTTTGCATGCATCCACACACACATGCACACTTCCATGCTCATTCAACCAATAACTGTGCTTTTTTGCTCTCTTCATGTGCAGGAACTGCGCGGACATGTTTACCACAGCGCCCGATGAGACTTCGTCTAAACAGATGTAGAAGAACACCCAAACTAAAGGACACAAAGTAAGTATCACATTATTATTATTATTATTATTATTATTATTATTATTATTATTATTGGTTTTGTTGTTATTGTTTCTGTATTCTACATGAGCTGTTACTCAAAGGTTTCAAGTAACAAGTTGAATGTTTTACTATGGCTGTTAATTATGATTAGTGATAATTGTCCTGAAGAGAGACTAAATACTGAAATTTATTATTATTATTGAGTGAGAGAGCAGCACATGCCATCAAAGTAATGTTGGGGTAAAATATATGAAGCCCATTATACCCATCATGACTACCTGTCTGATAAGGGTACACCAGGCACATGCATCACAACCATGTGTGTGCGACATGGTGATCTCATATCAAGATAAACAGCGCATGACCTCGCAGGTGGGGCCCAGTTAGAATTCTCTTCAGGTCGAGTGGCCCATCCCACTCAAAAGGTCCCTGAATAAGGTTCGTTTAAGGATGTTGAGCAAAACACCCATGTTTCCAAAGGTGAATTATTCAAACCCCAAAGAATTCCTCTCAACACATGGCTATGATGCTCCCCCACTACTTCTGCTCGTGATCAGAGATGCACATATCGTCAGCCACAAAGGGACATGCTCAACTGGTTAAGGTCAAACAACTGAAAAACAAATCTGTGGTATTAAGCAAAATATTTGCTATAGCCCATCTTTTATACCAAGACAATGTACATGATAACACTTCCAATCAATTAAGATTAGAGGCCATGAGAGCCACTGCCTGGTAATGCATCCGGGCATATTATTATCATTATCATTATTATTATTATTATTATTATTATTATTATTATTATTATTATTATTATATATAATTGGTCAACATTCGGTAGTTTGAGACAAATTTCACTACATCATCTGCTACACCTCTGTGTGCTGGGGTGTGTGTTCTTTTCTGTTGTTGGGAGTGCGTGAACTCTTCCTGGTATTGTATTGTGTTAGTTTTTATTTTTCTCATTTGAGGTGTGGTGCAGTCTTTTGTTTTATTACTGCTTGTATTGCGTATTGAGTGTGTAATGTGTTGGTTAACTGGATTGCTGGTGGAAGTTTATTTCACCGGGTAATTGCTGTATAGAGTGTGCCTTCTGCCTGTGGGTTGTTTTGTTTAGGTTGTATTATTGAATTGATAGTCTGAACAGGATAAACTACACCTATTTTGCAGAGAAAAGTGTAGGTGGCTATTTGTAGTGGGTAGTTTAGCTTAATCGGTCAAAGCATCGTGACATGTAATCACGGGGATGTGAGTTCATGTCCACAGCTAGCCACCTACACTTTTCTCTGCAAAATAGGGGTAGTTTATCCTGTTCAGGCTATTTTATTAGCATTATTCTGCGATTGAGAATTTTAAAAAATCACTTCTTTAACTTTCTAAAAGACATCTCAACACTTCTAAAAGCAAACTTCGTTTGTTTATTTACGTTTGTCGTAATTTGAATTGAATTGATAGTGTTATGTGTAGGATGTAGGCTGTTCTTAGCAGGGCTATATTTCAGTGTTGGCTCCAAATTCTGTAGAGTATCTGTGGAAATAACTTTAGAAAATGGTATAATGTTTATGTGTAACTAAATGGTCTCACCAAAAATCTAAAATGGACTTGGTTTATATGGGAAGCAGCATACAGCCAAATTCAGCCGAACCATTTAACGAAAGTATCCAATAATCCATCTATCCAAGTTACAGATGCATTTGATAATGTAGTCCTAGATACACTTTGCCAGAATAAATCACATCTGAAACACATTTGATCGGAGGTCTGCTTGATAAAACCTGTCCTAGGGCTAAACAACAACAACCGAGGATGATACATTGAATAAAATAGTCTTAGATACACTATGTCTGAATCCAAGATGGGGGGGTGATCGTGGCTGCAACATCTATGACCATAGGTCTCCTGAATCAGGACTGACCTGGGGCTAAACATCGACAAAAAGGAAGAGCACATTAGATAATGTAGTCCTAGATACACTATATCTGAGTATCAGAGCCTATCTTGTGGGGAGTGGGTGGTGGTGGTGGTGGGGGCTGTACAACTATATAAAGTATTCCTAGATACACAATGTCTGAATAAAAGACAAATTGCTCCTGGCTGAAGCACATTTGATTAGGGGCCTACTGGACAAGGACTAACCTGGGGCTAAATAACAGTCAAGAACAAGAGCAAATTAGATAATGTAGTCCTAGATACACCATGCCTGAAGAAAAGACAAAATGGTCACAGTTTGAATATATTTAATCCGGGGTCAACAGGATCAGGACTGACCATGGGCTAAACAACAACAATATGGAAGGGCACATTAGACAATGTACTCCTAGATAAACCATGCCTGAAGAAAAGAATGATCACGGCTGGAACACATCTGATCAGTGGTCAACTGGATCAGGACTGACCTGGGTTTAAAATATTATCAGGAAGAAGAGCACATTAGACAATGTACTCCTAGATAAACCATGCCTGAAGAAAAGAATGGTCACGGCTGGAACACATCTGATCAGTGGTCAAGTGGATCAGGACTGACCTGGGTTTAAAATACTATTAGGAAGAAGAACACATTAGACAATGTACTCCTAGATAAACCATGCCTGAAGAAAAGAATGGTCACGGCTGGAACACATCTGATCAGTGGTCAAGTGGATCAGGACTGACCTGGGTTTAAAATACTATCAGGAAGAAGAGCACATTAGACAATGTACTCCTAGATAAACCATGCCTGAAAAAAAGAATGGTCACGGCTGGAACACATCTGATCAGTGGTCAAGTGGATCAGGACTGACCTGGGTTTAAAATACTATTAGGAAGAAGAGCACATTAGACAATGTACTCCTAGATAAACCATGCCTGAAGAAAAGAATGGTCACGGCTGGAACACATCTGATCAGTGGTCAAGTGGATCAGGACTGACCTGGGTTTAAAATACTATTAGGAAGAAGAGCACATTAGACAATGTACTCCTAGATAAACCATGCCTGAAGAAAAGAATGGTCACGGCTGGAACACATCTGATCAGTGGTCAAGTGGATCAGGACTGACCTGGGTTTAAAATACTATCAGGAAGAAGAGCACATTAGACAATGTAGTCCTAGATACACCATGCCTGATCACAACTTGAATACGGTTGATCCGAGGTCAGCTGGATCAGCAGTGACCAAGGGCTAAACAACAAGAAGAAGAACAACAACATCTTTTCATCGGCAGCTGTAATTGCTTACTGTGTCTGTTGCTATTGGCTACGGGAGGCAGTGGCATCGATTTCGGGACAGCTTCAGCTTCATCATCAATCTATAGGAGTTGCTGACATGACAAAACATGGCAGATCATTAATGGGCTGACACACAGACAGACACACACACACAGCACTGCACCGATGTGTATACACACATCTGACAAGCACACACACACACACATATATATATATATATATATATATATATATATATATATATATATATATATATATATATATAGGAAAATGAAAAAAAGCCAGAATGCTAAACTGGAAGCATATTTTAATAAAGATTTCTTCTAACCGGTTTTCATTGCGAAAAGCAAATTATCAAGAAGAAGAAGAATGAAAATGTTTTTTTACAAAGAAGTACAAAATGAAGAAAATAATATATAAAACAATAATATATAAAAAAATAAATATACCCATACAATATATTGTCTTTGAGCTTTTGTAGTTCAATAGTAGTTCATGTATAAACTGGTAGGAAAAATAAGGATGCATGAGAGTTGAGAGTTTTGTTAGGTTTAAAAAAAGGGTTAACACAACCCCACTATTTACTGACTTATATATATATATATATATATATATATATCCATGCACACACACATACACACTCACTCACATATATATATATATATATATATATATATATATATATATATATATATACACACACATATATACATGCACAGATATATGCTCAGCTATACATACATGAGTATACATATGCATGTAGATGTATAAACACACATATACACACACATGCATATATATACACACACACATGCATACACACACACACACACACATGCATATTCATATACATACATATGTACATATGTATATTCTATATGTGTGTGTATACACACACATGTGTGCACACATTTAGGTATGCACAGGTGTATACATATATGCATATTTATGCACATGGATGTATAGAGATATAGACACATACATATATGTATATACACAGACAGGCACATATGCAGGTATATATATATATCTATGTGCATATGCATGCATACACATATATAGACGCATATGCACATATCTATTTACGCATGCACACATTTACATGAAGACATATGTACACATATTCACAGCAGGCATATAAGCATATACACACACACACATGCATACATACACACACATGCATATTTATGCATACATATATAGGTATATAGACATACGACTGATATGCAATAACATAGACACACAAAAGCACAGAACACGCTCACACACACACACACACACATGCATGTATATACACGTGCGTGAGCACACTTTTCTTTTGGTTGGCACTCCGTCGGTTACTACGACGAGGGTTCCAGTTGATCCGATCAACGGAACAGCCTGCTCGGGAAATTCAGGTTCAGTTCAAATGGTTATAAGAAGCTGTTGGAGACTGTGATCAGTCCACGACTGGAGAGGGTTGCTGCTAGAAGGCCATATATGGTAACAGGATTTTTGTTTCCTTGACATACTTCTGGAAGGAGTCCAAAGTGGTTGTCGGAGATTTTCTATGACTTCACCAGCTAGAACTTTTTTGGTTTCCTTATTCCTCTGATTGTAATGCCATGGATAGTTTTGTTTTGTTGTTGGCACTCCGTCGCTTACGACGTTGAGGGTTCCAGTTGATCCGATCAACGGAACAGCCTGCTCGGGAAATTCAGGTTCAGTTCAAATGGTTATAAGAAGCTGTTGGAGACTGTGATCAGTCCACGACTGGAGAGGGTTGCTGCTAGAAGGCCATATATGGTAACAGGATTTTTGTTTCCTTGACATACTTCTGGAAGGAGTCCAAAGTGGTTGTCGGAGATTTTCTATGACTTCACCAGCTAGAACTTTTTTGGTTTCCTTATTCCTCTGATTGTAATGCCATGGATAGTTTTGTTTTGTTGTTGGCACTCCGTCGCTTACGACATTGAGGGTTCCAGTTGATCCGATCAACGGAACAGCCTGCTCGTGAAATTCAGGTTCAATTCAAATGGTTATAAGAAGCTGTTGGAGACTGTGATCAGTCCACGACTGGAGAGGGTTGCTGCTAGAAGGCCATATATGGTAACAGGATTTTTGTTTCCTTGACATACTTCTGGAAGGAGTCCAAAGTGGTTGTCGGAGAATTTCTATGACTTCACCAGCTAGAACTTTTTTGGTTTCCTTATTCCTCTGATTGTAATGCCATGGATAGTTTTGTTTTGTTGTTGGCACTCCGTCGGTTACTACGACGAGGGTTCTAGTTGATCCGATCAACGGAACAGCCTGCTCGTGAAATTCAGATTCAATTCAAATGGTTATAAGAAGCTGTTGGAGACTGTGATCAGTCCACGACTGGAGAGGGTTGCTGCTCGAAGGCCATATATGATAACAGGATTTTTGTTTCCTTGACATACTTCTGGAAGGAGTCCAAAGTGGTTGTCGGAGAATTTCTATGACTTTACCAGCTAGAACTTTTTTGGTTTCCTTATTCCTCTGATTGTAATGCCATGGATAGTTTTGTTTTGTTGTTGGCACTCCGTCGCTTACGACATCGAGGGTTCCAGTTGATCCGATCAACGGAACAAACAGCCTGCTCGTAAAATTAACGTGTAAGTGGCTGAGCACTCCACAGACACGTGTACCCTTAACGTAGTTCTCGGGGGATATTCAGCGTGACACAGAGTGTGACAAGGCTGACCCTTTGAATTACAGGCACAACAGAAACAGGAAGTAAGAGTGAGAGAAAGTTGTGGTGGAAGAGAACAGCAGGGTTCGCCACCATCCCCTGCTGGAGCCTCGTGGAGCTTTAGGTGTTTTCGCTCAATAAACACTCACAACGCCCGGTCTGGGAATCGAAACCGCGATCCTATGACCACGAGTCCGCTGCCCTATCCACTGGGCCATTGCGCCTCCACAATGCCATGGATAACTATGTGTGCGTTGCATTTGAGAAAGACACCCAATCACTCTGTCTGCAACACCAAGGCTGAGCTGGTGGCCAAGATCAAAGAGGTATGTGAAGATATTCTCAGGGACACAGTGAGGAATGCATGCACCAAATGTCTGAGCGGCCTTGGGGCCATGGTAGAAGCTGAGCTCATCTACTTTGATTAAACTTTTATCTCACAGCCATGATCTAGTTCATATAATTTGACTTTTTACAATACTTTTTTTTTTTTTAGATATGATGTTTTGTTTTCTCTTCCCTTTATGCAAACTCAAATTTAGCCTGAACACCTTGTATATATATGTATATATATGTGTGTGTGTGTGTGTGTGTGTATGCATATTCATACCAATGTATATATATATATATATATACACATACACATCTATATATGTATGTATTCATATATGTACATGTGTGTATATGTATGTATATATATATATATATATGTATGTGTATATATATATATGCATAATATATGTATATGTATGTATGTATATATATGTATGTGTGTATATATATATGCACATGCATAATGTATGTATATATATATATATATATATATATATATATATATATATGTATGTATGTATGTATGTATATATACATATACACATACATACATATACACATACATATATATTCACATACATACAGCTATACATATACACACCCATGCTTATTTACATACTAATTATCTCAAATGTAA
>NC_142957.1:7077650-7080150 GCF_046866305.1 Octopus bimaculoides | reverse complement strand
TGAAGACTACATGCTGCATAAAATCTTCTAAATATAAATAACTACGTCACCATTCTTTTATCTTGACCACCACTATTTTTCCTCTGTTATTATTCTCTAAATTATAATCGGTTTAATAAGATATGAATAATTTCCTAAACACTTTCTGCCACGGATATAACATAAGGAAACAATATAATTATTGATGTGAATTTGTTAAAAATGGCTTATCCTTTATGTTTGAAATCTATACGGTCATCTGGATCTGAAGAGAGTGGTCTCTTTCAAGTTGATGTAATGTTTTCACTAATTAATTAAACGGAGCTGCTTGAAACGGCCGTAATGTATTGACACCTGTACATCCTTGTTACTTATTTACATTTGGTTCGCCTAACTTGGAGCTGTGCAGACTATACTGAACTGACAAGGTGCCTCAATTTAAGTGCCTAGTTCAACTGAATCTTAATTATATTTCATATATACTCTTTTACTTGTTTCAGTCATTTGACTGCGGCCATGCTGGAGCACCGCCTTTAGTCGAGCAAATCGACCCCAGGATTTATTCTTTGGAAGCCTAGTACTTATTCTATCGGTCTCTTTTTGCCGAACTGCTAAGTTACGGGGACGTAAACACACCAGCACTGGTTGTCAAGCGCTGCTGGGGGGACAAACACAGACACACAAACATATACATACACACACATATATATATACACATATATACGACGGGCTTCTTTCAGTTTCCATCTACCAAATCCACTCACAAGGCTTTGGTCGGCCCGAAGCTATAGTAGACGACACTTGCCCAAGGTGCCACGCAGTGGGACTGAACCCAGAACCATGTGGTTGGTAGGCAAGCTCCTTACCACACAGCCACTCCCGCGCCTATCTATGACTGTATTATCTAATGTGCCTTTCCTTGTTTAGTTTCAAGTCAGTGCGGATCTAGCAGACCTACGATAGAAGATGTTCCAGCTATGACCATCCTGTCTTTTATTCAGGCTTAGTGCATCTAGGACTACATTATCTAATGTATCTTTTCTTGTAGCCATTGTCGTTTAGTCCCAGCACGGTACAGATTCAGCAGACTTATAATCAAAAGTTTTTCAGCAATGACCATCCTGTCTTTTATTCAGACATAGTGTATCTAGGACTACATTATCTAATGTGTCCTCTGTAGCACTTTTTGTTTCGCCCAAGGTCAGCCCTGTTGGGGCTGGTCCAGTAGATCTATGTCCAAAGGTGCTCCAGCTATGACCATCCTGTCTTTCATTCAGACACAGTGTACCTAGAACTACATAATCCAATGTGTCCTTTCCTAGTTTGAGACAGTATAGTTATATCACTTGAGTGAAATTTGGCTACTATTTCTAGCAGTCGAGTGTGGCCACTTGGAGGTCTTTTTTGTCAGCTGTAGTATCAATTAGAATGATATGGCTTAAAGTCAATCAGGAGCTGTTTTAGTCTCCATGGCTACTGTAGTCACACTTGATCATCATTAATCACTCATATCCTTCTCTTACACACGCACACACACACACACACACCTCTCTCTCTACATTACTATCTCTCTCACTCTCTCCTCTCTCTCTCTCTCTGTTTCTATCTCTGTCTTCAACTTCCTTCTGACTCTTTGTCTTTCTCTCTCTCTCTCTCATGTCACACTGTTTCTCTTTATATTCATCTAAATGATCATAGGTCTATCTATCTATCTATCTATCTATCTATCTATCTATCTATCTATCTATCTATATATATATATATATATATATATATATATATATATATATATGTATGTATATATATATATATATATATATATATATATATATATATATATATAAATATATATATATAAATATATATATATATGAATATATATAAATGTATATATAAATATACATAGATATATAAATATATATATATATATATATATATATATATATATATATATATATGTGTGTGTGTGTGTGTGTGTGTGTGTGTGTGTGTGTGTGTGTGGCATGTAAAAATCACCCACTACACTCTCGGAGTGGTTGGCATTAGGAAGGGTATCCAGCTGTAGAAACTCTGCCAGATCAGATTGGAGTCTGGTTTGCCAGTCCTCTCTCAAATTGTCCAACCCATGCTAGCATGGAAAGTGAACATTAAATGATGATGATGATGATATATATATATATATATATATATATATATATATATATATAATGTACTGTTCTGTGATGGTAAGACCAACAAAAAAAGTATTGGATCTGGTGAGAGATAAATATTATTTAACAGACACAATACTCGTTTTTATGTGCTACTAATAGTGTCATATGTACATGTGAGAAAAACAACAGATGAAGACAGGTGGTGTAGAAAACAAATAGATGTATTAGTATAATGCTTGGAAATTGAAAAAGTCTTTAATGTTTCGAGCCTACGCTCTTCCACAGAAAGGAACACAGAAAGAAACAAGGAGAGAAACAAGCAGAGAAAAAAAAAATGTGTGTAGTGGTTAGCAATGATAGGCTTCCTC
>NC_142957.1:7060150-7062650 GCF_046866305.1 Octopus bimaculoides | reverse complement strand
CCCTGGATCTACGTCTTAAAATAAGGCCCACGAGGGAAATGAGCAATCCTGTCTGTGGTTGCTGGTATGCTAGAAATAACAGCGAAATTAATTAATACTTATCCCGAAATCCAAATCTTTTATTGCAATGTGGAAGGATACATGAGATAAAGTAGTCCCTAATGTTTAGAAATCGGAAAGACGATCGCGGTAGGAACGCCTTTGATTTGTTGTTTACCTGGGGGTGGGGATGACACAAAGGTAAGCAACAGGATGCACGTATATAAACACACTTGTGTACGTATTACACACACATGCGTATATGTATGTAAACATAAACATACATTGCGTCACGTACACACAAATGAACGCACACACGCACGCACACGCACGCGCACATATAAACGTACACATATACACAGTTACGTACACATACACACATACATATATACGAACCGACATCGTTATGCGCTTATATAAAGCTGATCAACACAAAAAACATGCACGTATACACAACAGATACGTAAACACACGTACACGCTCGCGCGCGCGTAGTGGATATCGTATACACACCAGCATATTAATCACACGCACTTAAGATAGATAGATAGATATATATATATATATATAGAGAGAGAGGTGGGAAAGAGCAAACGACAGACGTATATATGTGCCTGTCTTCTCTTTTACTTGTTTCAGTCATTTGACAACGGCCATGCTGGGGCACCACCTTTAGTCGAGTGAATCGACCCCCCAGGGACTTATTCTTTGGAAGCCTAGTACTTATTCTATCAGTCTCTTTTTGCCGAACCGCTAATGTTACGGGGACGTGAACACACCACCGTCGGTTGTCAAGCGATGTTGGGGGAAAAACACAGACACACAAACATATACACACACATACATAGAGAGACTTAGAAATATTAATAACTCTATTTATATATATATATATATATATATATATATAGACGAAGGGAAATAGCCCTGAAACTCGAGTCGCCTTTATATATTTATATTTATATATTTGATCCTTTATATTGAACACTCAATATTTCATCTACATTCAATACTTTCTTTCATGGTGCCATCCATTTTTATTTTATTTTATTTTATATTATATATTGTATATTCCATATTCTATACCCCACATTAGTTCTGCAGGAATATAAATAAAACATAAAAAACAGACAGTGTTGGAACTCTTTTAAACAAAATAATATATTCCTCTATACACAATCATACAAAAAAACCCACCTTTTTTGTATTTATTTTTACTCGCATATATATATATATATATATATATATATACACATATACGACAGGCCTCTTTCAGTTTCCGTCTACCAAATCCACTCACAAGGCTTTGGTCAGCCCGAGGCTATAGTAGAAGACACTTGGCCAAGGTGCCACGCAGTGGGACTGAACCCAGAACCATGTGGCTGGTAAGCAAGCTACTTACCACACAGCCACTCCTGCGCCTGTATGTTCATATATAAATATGTTTGTATGTATGTATATATATGTATAAATGTTTGGTGCAGTGTGATCACTGCTATGCTAGAAATAACAGTCAAATTATTCTAAATATCCCTCAAATCTACATCTTATGTACGAGGGGGTGTTGAAAAGTTCCTGGCTATGGGCAAAAGAAAATACAGGAGGATCAGTTAATTATGACTTTATTCAACATATTCCCCTCTCGGGTTTTCGCGCACTTATTGCAGCGGTCCATCACTTTTACTAAGCTTGTAAAGGAGCTCAGAAGTATATATATATGTGTGAAGGCACATGGCTTGGTGGTTAGGGTGTTGCACTCACGCTTGCGAGATCGTGGATTCGATTCCCAGACCGGGTGTTGCATTGTGTTTTTGAGCAAAGCACATCATTTCGACATCTGACATGTGGCACCCTTTGCACCTGTACAGGTAATGTCGATTTGATAGAGGGAGTGAGCTTATGTCTACACAAACATTTGATCACAGTAAACAAATCAGCTGTGTGGTTTTTCAGCCAGAAATTGTCGAACCCTCATACGTCGTCTGACAACAGGAGAGTCTGTCATTATTATTAATTACTATTATTATTATTATTATTATTATTATTATTAACGTAGGCACAGGAGTGGCTGTGTGGTAAGTAGCTTGCTTACCAACCACATGGTTCTGGGTTCAGTCCCACTGCGTGACACCTTGGGCAAGTGTCTTCTACTATAGCCTCGGGCCGACCAAAGCCTTGTGAGTAGATTTGGTAGATGGTAACTGGAAGAAGCCCATTGTATATATATATATATATATATATATGTATATATATATATATATGTATATATATATATATATGTATATATATATATAGGTAAGTGGTAGGTTTGCCTCGATCCTTCAGGGGTAGTCTGAAGCATCCAAGCAACCAGTGGATGTTTAAATCCGGAGGCACTCCTGGGGATCACCTGTATGGGTACCGTCTTGGGAAGAGGGCGTCCAGAGGCAGGTAATATGTTGCTTAAACCGTAGTTTATGTATTT
>NC_142957.1:7012650-7057650 GCF_046866305.1 Octopus bimaculoides | reverse complement strand
TCACATGCCAGGGGTAGAAACTAGAAGTAGTTGATAACTTCTGATACCTAGGTGACCAAGTCTGTAGTGGGGTGGGGGTGGGGTGCTCTGACAGCATTGCCACGAGAATAAGAATAGCCTGGGCAAAGTTCAGAAAGCTCCTACCTCTGCTGGTAACAAAGGGCCTCTCGCTCAGAGTGAAAGGCAGATTGTACGATGCATGTGTGCATACTGCCATGCTTCACAGCAGTGAAACACGGGCCATGGCTGTCGAGGACATACGTAGGCATGAAAGATAGAAAGCTAGTATTATCCATTGGATGTGAAATGTCAGTGTGCACACGTGACAGGGTGCAAGCGCCCTGAGAGAAATGTTGGACAGAAGAAGCATCAGATGTGGTGTGCAAGAGAGACATCTCTGATCATGAGCAGGAGTATTTGGGGAGCAGCGTAGCTATGTGTTGAGAGGGAGTTTTCAGTGTTTGAATAATTCATTCTGAAAACATGGTCGTTTTATTTATCATCTTTAAACAAACCTTATTCAGGGACCTTTTTGAGTGGGGTGGGCTACTCAATCTGAAGAAAATTCTAACTAGGGCCCCACCTGCAAAGTCATGGGCTGTTTATCTGGATATAAGGTCACCATGTTGCTCACATATGATTGTAATGCATATACTTGGTGTACCCTTATCAGACATGTAGTCATGATGGGTACACTGGGCTTTGAATAGTTGTACCCAGCGTCACTTATATAGCATGCTGTCAATTTCAAAGTATGAGTGTTTGAAGGAAAGGATTTAGAAAAATAAAAAGTTAAAAAAAAAACAGCGATAAAGAAAAAGCAACTTTAAAATAAATGAAGCTGCATCTATTTGCGATGGATGTGTGGTTGTAATTTGAGTCCAGGTATGGATTTTGCTATGAAGTTATTGTTTAGAATTTATTCATGTTTGTAGAACTTTGAAAGCAGGTGCGAGTATTTGGGTGGGTTCCTTTGGTATGGGATGTGTCAATAGCTTTAGTTATGTTTGGTTTTATATGTTTGATAATGTAAAGGTCAGAGGTTCAAAGTTTAGTCCAGTATTTAAATATATATATATACATACCCCCCCCCCCATATATATATATATATATATATATAGAAGTGGCTGTGTGGTAAGTACCTTGCTTACCAACCACAGGGTTTAGTCCCATTGCATGGCACCTTGGGCAACTGTCTTCTACTATAGCCTCAGGCCTTGTGAGTGGAATTGGTTGATGGAAACTGAAAGAAGCCCATCGTATATATATATATATATATATATATATGTGTGTGTATATATTTGTTAAAGAAGACAACAAACACTAAAGCAAGACAAACATCTTAAATCATATACATTATTATTATTAAAAAATTTTAAGTTTTACAGCTGTTTCTCGGAGTTATGGAACTGTTGCAGATTTCCGATATAGTGGATATATATTTGTTAAATCTACAATGTTTCCATAACTCCTGTCTCGGCTATGAGCTTGGAGCCCTGGTAAGCTGTTACAGCATTTATCCAACGTACCTGGTCGTTTAGATCACCTGTGAACTAAACCCCCATATTTTATATATATATATGTATATGTTTGTGCATTTGTGTTTGACCCTCTCCCCTCCCCACCATCACTTGACAACTGATGTTGGCGTGTTTATGTCCCTGTAGCTTAGCGGTTCGGCAAAAGAGACCGATAGAGTAAGTACTAGGCTTACAAAGAATAAGTCCTGGGTTCGATTTGTTCGACTAAAGGCGGTGCTCCAGCATGGCCGCAGTCAAATGACTGGAACAAATAAAATACTACTACTTCAAAGGGGTGGTCATAATCCAGGCTGTGTCTTCGTGATGCATGTCTACGTGTACCCAGTAATCCAGTGGTTGTATATAGATGTTTTATTTTAAATGAGGCATACATAGCAATTGAAATTTCTGGTGAATTCTATTTGCAGAGTAAATTACACATCAATACAAAAGACAACCACAAAGGATTATGGACAGCAGATTCTCTCCATGTCTTTTTCTACGCCTGTACCTTTGTAACTCCTGTCCTATAATGAAACCTGTGTAACATAGAATTAAAAACATACAAATTTTTTTCCAGTCTTTACTTTCAATGTATGTGCACACACGTGTATGTGTGTGTGTGTGTGTGTGTGTTCTCTTTCTCTTTTGAATTTAGAATACATTTTGACTGGCCACCTAACTTGCAGCTTTTTATAGTCGCACTAAACTCCACTTGCGAAGACCTGTTGAGGCAAGTGAAATCAAACTAAATTCGACGACTGGCACCCATGCCAATGTCGTCTCCCTCATTGGACACGAAACTCAGCTTGCGAAGACTTATTGGGGTAAGCGAAAGCGAAATTGTGATGGCACCTGTGCCCAGCGTCGCCTTTCTGGCACTTGTGCCCGCGGCATGTGTAAGGACTTTCGAGCGAGATCGTTGCCAGTGCCCCTGGACTGGCTCTTGTGCGTGTGGCACATAAAATACACCATTTTGAGCGTGGCCATTGCCAGTACCGCCTGACTGGCCTTTGTGCCGGTGACACGTAAAAGCACCCACTACACGCTCTGAGTGGTTGGCGTTAGGAAGGGCATCCAGCTGTAGAAACTCTGCCAGATCAGATTGGAGCCTGGTGTAGCCATCTGGTTTCACCAGTCCTCAGTCAAATCGTCCAACCCATGCTAGCATGGAAAGCGGACGTTAAACAACGATGATGATGATGATGAAATATTCAAGATCATTTGTAGCATTAAGGATTTTCATTTTCTCCCCGAGAATCCAAGTTCAGCCATACTTTGCTCCAGACAGGTTGGTATATATATCCTGTTATTCCAATAATGTATGTATGCGTTCGCTTTCTCTTTTTAATTACCTCTGCCTTAGCGATAGCGGAAGTGTTGTTTTCAGTCATGTTTGTTCGTGTTTGTCCATGGACAAGATATCTCAAGAACCACTGGATGAATTCAGATGAAACTTTCAGGGATCTTTGGCCTCATGACTGGCACAAACTGATTAGATTGATCCGGTACTGGACAAGGATTCTGGATGATTTTTCCTGTTTTTCTTTTTACTTAATTTTTGAGAGGGGTCGATTCCTTTTTAATATTCTTGTTTGTGAGAGTTCTTTCTTCTCTTCTTGCCTTTAACCCTCCAACGCGGAGTATAGGCCACTTATAATTGAATTCCATGTCGCATAATTTCTCGCTTCTGTACTTATACTCAGCCACGAATGTCCCCCTTTCTCTAGTTCCTTTTGTGTTGATCTACGCCACGAGTTCTTAGGCCTACCCCTCTTTCTATATCCATCCGGATTCCACTGTAAACCACTTTTCGCTGCATTCGGTGTGTCCTTTCTAATTGTGCTACCAATCCACTTCCAGTTTTTCTTAAATATTTGTTCTCTAATCAAAACTTGATTCATTCTTTGCCATAGCTCCATATTGCTTGTGTTCATGCCATCTGATTTTAAGTATATATACATATATATATATATATATATATATATATATATATATATATATATATATATAGATAGATAAGTTTGTGAGAGCGGTCGAGTTTATTTCAGATATTCTCATTTTAAAAATCATCTCTGGCTAATCGTTGAGAGGACGTTGGCGTTGCCTTGGCGGAGGTTTGCGCTCTCTGAGGGCTCTTGTTTAGAATAAATTTTGAATGGCCAACTTCTTGGTAGCAAGACTGTGAAAGAAAACATTTTGTTTTGTTCATCATCATCCTTTAAATCTTCAGAAGGTTTTGCAGATTCTTATTGTCCCCAGATTTCATGGTCATCTTTAGTGTATAAATTAAGGGTTTGCATTCTCTCTCCAAGAACCCAAGCTCAGCCTTACTTTGCTTATGTGTGTTTTTTGCGTTTGTCTCCCACCACCACTTGTCAACTGGTGTTGGTTTGTTTACATCCTCTTAATGGAACAGTTTAACCCTAACTCTAATCCCAACCCTAATCCTAATCCAGATCAACTCATTTAACAGCAAAGACTATGGATACTGCTGTAGACCACTCACAAAGTAGCACACCTGTAACTTAGCAGTTTGGCAAAACAAGACTAATAGAATAAGTATTAGGCTTTAAAAATAAGTCCTGATGGTAGATTTGTTTGACTAATAAAACTTTTCGAGGTAGTGCCCCAGCATGGCCACAGTCAGATCACTGAAAGAAGTAAAAGACTGAGAGATAAAAAAAAAAAACAATCATGATATGGCGCAGGACTGGCTGTGTGGTAAGTAGCTTGCTTACCAACCACATGGTTCTGGGTTCAGTCCCACTGCGTGGCATCTTGGGCAAGTGTCTTCTACTATAGCCTCGGGCCGACCAAAGCCTTGTGAGTGGATTTGGTAGATGGAAACTGAAAGAAGCCCATCGTATATATGTATATATATATATATATATATATATATGGTGGTTGTCTACTCCTTAAACAGAGTTTGACCACCTCCTGCACCTACACCTTAGCCCTTTCATGGCGTCTGATGTGGCTTTTTAAACCAGACAGTGCTTTGAAAAAAACACCCACACAGATTGCACCTCTGATTTGCACTACCAATACCTGCAAGTAAGTTCTGCTCATTGTGGATCCTAACATGTCTTTTAAGACCCCCATTGGATTTGCAAACCCTCTGGCACACACCACATTCAAACGTGTGCACAGACATATAATCAGAATAGCTGGGTGAGGTTTGTTTTCCATGGGTTCGCAGGTGAGATTTGAGGCCAGCCAAGGACAGACATGGTCTGTCACAGACTGTGCACACAAAAAGGTCCTTGTCATTCACCTTCTCAGTCTTCACCTTTTTCCTTAAATGTCTCTTGAGCCCTGCTTGCATCATCCTGGCCTCTTCAAATGCTTTCACTCCACTCCACACCCTTGTTCGCCATCCAACTCGATCTGAAGCGAGGACTTCTATATCTTTTGGAGCCATTCCAATTGACTTCATAGCAGTCCTTATGCCATCCTTAAACCTTTTTTTAGGTTTATGCCGATAACGTTTCCCCTCTGCAAGCTCACCATAAAACAGCTGTTTCGGCATGCGTTCATCTGCCATTCGAACAATATGGCCACACCATCTCAATTGGTTCCTCAAAATCATGGCTTTAATATATATGTGTGTGTGTGTGTGCATATATATTTGTGTCTGTGTTTGTCCCCCCACCATCGCTTGACAACCGATGGTGGTGTGTTTACGTCCCCGTAACTTAGCGGTTCGGCAAAAAGTGACCGATAGAGTAAGTGCTAGGCTTCCAAAGAATAAGTCCTGGGGTTGATTTGCTCGACTAAAAAGGCAGTGCTCCAGCATGGCTGCAGTCAAATGACCGAAACCAGTAAAAGAGTAAAGAGTATAATACACCAGATCACAATGGCAATTAACAATTGATATAATGACTTTACATGTAAACGTGGTGGTGGTGATGATGATGGTGGTGGTGGTAGTGGTGATGGGTGGTGATGGAGATGGTGTGGTGGGTGTTATTGTTGTTGTTGTTGGTGGTGGTGGTGGTGGTGGAGGAGGTGGAGATAATGGTTGTGGTGCTGATGATGATGGTGGTAGTGGTGATTGTTGGAGATGGTAGAGATGGTGACAGTGCTGTTGGTGGTGGTAGTGGTAGAGGTGGTAGTGGTGGAAGTGGCAGTAATGTCGATCGTTGTGGTGGTTGTGACGTTGTTATTGTTGTTATTGTTGTTGTTGTTGTTGTTGTTGTTGTTGTTGGTGGTGGTGGTGGTGGAAGAAGAAAGAAAGAAAGTAATCAATGATTTATTTATTTAGCTTAAAGACAATGTAATTACCATGTTTTCGTTTCCCTACTCCATCCTTTTCTTGAATTCGTTCCATCAACAGAATATATTTAACCTACCTTTGTATCTACCTAACTGGGGAATCGACCTTATTCATCCACCCATCTACCGACTAACCTCCCCATTTATTGGGAATTTTTTGTATTATTTCGTATTTTTTGTAAATACCCCAAACGTTTTGCGATGTTTTTTTTCATCGTTGTCCCCACTTTTGTTTTTTTTTCTGCTTTGTTTTCGACCCCCTCGAAAAGAAAAACTCTACATTTGTATTTTGTCCCCTCTGTGTTGAGCCCTGTGTGGCTAATAAAGAAACCTATCTATCTAGCTATATATATATATATATATATATATATATATATATATATATATATCAACCTCTATCTATCTATCTACCTTTCTGTCTATTTACCTATTTATCTATCTATCAACCTATTTACCTTTCTGTTTATTTGCAAATTTGTCCATCTATCTGTCTGTCTGTCTGTCTTTCTATCTATCCATCAATTTGTCTATCTATCTATCTACTTACCATTTGGTTTATTTATTTATTTGTCTATCTATCTGTCTGTCTGTCTGTCTGTCTATCTATCTGTCTGTCTGTCTATCCATCCATTTGTCTATCTATCTGTCTGTCTATCTATCCAACCATCCATTTGTCTATCTATCTATCTGTCTATTTATCTGTCTGTCTGTCTGTCTGTCTGTCTGTCTGTCTATCTATCCATCCATCCATTTGTCTATCTATCCATCCGTTTCTCTATCTATCTATCTATCTATCTATCTATCTATATATATATATATATTATATATATATAATATATATATATATATATATATATATATATATATATATATATATATATATATATATATATATATATTATATATATAATATATATATATATATATATATATATTATATATATAATATATATATATATATATATATTATATATATTAATATATATATATATATATATATATATATATATATATATATATATATATATATATATATATGTATTATATATATATATCTGTGTGTCTGTCTGTTTGTCTGTCTCTCTATTGCCCTATCTATCTTCCTCTCTCTCTACATATGTATGTATGTATGCATGTATTTCTGTATGTATGAATGCATTTATCTGTCTAGTTATCTCTCCACCCACTCTCCTACCCACCTACTTGCTCGGCTCCCACCTTCCTTCTTCTCTCATTATTATGTTCCTGTGTAAAGTGTGGCTGCATAAATAAGTATTTTCACAAGCAGACACTTGTAGCCTTCATCAACAATCCTCAACGAGGAGTCTCAAGTGTGTGTGACAAGACTGGCTCATTCACTTCCAGCTGCACTCACTCTTCCATTTCTTTCTTATTCTCTCTCTCTCTCTCTCTCTCTCTCTCTCTCTCTCCGTTTCCCTCCATCCTCTCTTTTTTGTCTTCTTTTTCTGTCGATCTACATACACGCACGTATATATTAGGTCTCTTTCTCCTCTTTCTTTCTTTCTCCCTCTCCTCCTCCTTCCTTCTCTCTCGACATATCACTGCGTCTATCTATCTATCTATCTATCTATCTATCTATCTATCTATATATATATATATATATATATATATATATATATATATATATATAAATATACTTGTGTATATAAGATTGACCAGTGACCGGTCTGTCAACATGCTAGAAGCTCACTTAAAAAAAAGTGAGCTTCTTCTAGCATGTTGACAGACCGGTCACTGGTCAATCTTATATACACAAGTACTATAATCTTTTTAGGATCTCGAAAAAAATTTTTTTCAAGAGCCTTCTGATTCTTTTAATGTGCTAGTTTCCTGGTATTAAATTGATATTAATTAATATCGAATTTTTACCATATATGTTATATATATATATATATATATATATATATATATATATATATATATATATATATATATATATATATATATATATATATATATATATATATATATATATATATATATATATATATATATATATATATATATATATATATATATATATATATATATATATATATATATATATATATATATATATATATATATATATATATATATATAGGCGTAGGAGTGGCTGTGTGGTAAGTAGCTTGCTTACCAACCACATGGTTCCGGGTTCAGTCCCACTACGTGGCACCTTGGGCAAGTGTCTTCTACTATAGCCTCGGGCCGACCAAAGCCTTGTGAGTGGATTTGGTAGACGGAAACTGAAAGAAGTCCGTCGTATATATGTGTATATATGTATGTGTGTGTATATGTTTGCGTGTCTGTGTTTGTCCCCCCAACATCGCTTGACAACCGATTCTGGTGTGTTTACGTCCCAGTAACTTAGCGGTTCGGCAAAAGAGACGATAGAATAAGTACTAGGCTTACAAAGAATAAGTCCTGGGGTCGATTTGCTCGACTAAAGGTGGTGCTCCAGCATGGCCACAGTCAAATGACTGAAACAAGTAAAAGAGTAAAAGAGTATATATATAATTTAATTTATATAAGGGCATTACTATACAATGATGCCTCATAGGGCGGTGAGCCGGCAGAATCGTTAGCACGTCGGACGAAATGCTTAGGGGTATTTCGTCTGCAGTTACGTTCTGAGTTCAAATCCCGCCAAGGTTGACTTTTCCTTTCATCCTTTCAGGATCGATTAAAATATGTACCAGTTACACACTTGGGTCGATGTAATCGACTTAATCCCTTTGTCTGTCCTTGTTTGTCCCCTCTATGTTTAGCCCCCTGTGGGCAATAAAAGAAATATATACAATAATGTCTCACGCTTTTTTTCCTTATGAGGTTTTTTCACGCTGACTACTTGATAAATTCTTATAAAGATTTTATCCTTACATTATATATATATATATATAAAATACGTATTTTATCTTTCTAGCTCCCTTGTCAATTGTCCCCCTCTTTCTCTCGCATTTTATATATTATGATCATTATTATTATTATTATTGGCGAGCTGGCAGAAACGTTAGCACACCGGGCGAAATGCTTAGTGGTATTTCGTCTGTCTTGTACGTTCTGAGTTCAAATTCCGCCGAGGTCGACTTTGCCTTTCATCCTTTCGGGGTCGATAAATTAAGTACCAGTTACGCACTGGGGTCGATGTAATCGACTTAATCCGTTTGTCTGTTCTTGTTTGTTCCCTCTATGTTTAGCCCCTTGTGGGCAATAACGAAATAGGTATTTCGCCAGTATGCTGAGCAAAATGCTTTGCTGCATTTGGTCGGTCTTTACTTTCCTAGTTCAAATTCCCACCGAGGTCGACATTGCCTTTCATCCTTTCAGGGTCGGTGAAATAAGTACCAGTTGAGCACTGGGGTCGATGTAATCAACTAGTTCCCCCTCCTCCAAATTTTAGGCTTTGTGTCTAGAGTAGAATGGATTATTATTATTATTATTATTATTATTATAGTTTTACTTTTTATAACGTGCTTTCACTTCACTACCGAGCGCAGCTCTTTGCGCCTTGGGTATGTGCTGTGGTTTGCTGTGGTGCTCTTATGGTTACTGTATTGAAAGTGTTTTGCGTAGGATGTGTGCAGTGCCCAGTAGTGCAATTTTCTATTATTATTATTATTATTATTATTATTATTATTATTATTATTATTATTATTATTGAGTGAGAGAGCAGTGCATGCCATCAAAGTGACACTGGGGTAAAATATACGAAGCCCAGTATACCCATCATGACTACCCGTCTGATAAGGGTACACCAGGCACATGCATCACAACCATATGTGCACGACATGGTGATCTCATATCAAGATAAACAGCACATGACCTAGCAGGTGGGGCCCAGTTAGAATTCTCTTCAGGTCGAGTGGCCCATCCCACTCAAAAGGTCCCTGAATAAGGTTTGTTTAAGGATGTTGAGCAAAACACCCATGTTTCCAGAGGTGAGTTATTCAAACCCCAAAGAATTCCTCTCAACACATGGCTATGATGCTCCCCCACTACTTCTGCTCATGATCAGAGATGCACATATCGTCAGCCACCAAGGGACATTCTCAACTGGTTACGGTCAAACAACTGACAAGCAAATCTGTGGTATTAAGCAGAATATTTGCTGTAGCCGATCTTTTTACACCAAGACAAAACAATGTACATGATAACACTTCCAATCAGTTAAGATCAGAAGCCATGAGAGCTACTGCCTGGTACTGCATCCTATTATTATTATTATTATTGTTCAGTAGTTTTATTTTTATAACGTGCTTTCACTTCACTACCGAGCGCAGCTCTGTGCGCCTTGGGTATGTGCTGTGGTTTGCTGTGGTGCTCTTATGTTTACTGTATTGAAAGTGTTTTGCGTAGGATGTGTACAGTGCCCAGTAGTGCAATTTTCTGTATGTTATATATATTTGTAAGTCCTGGTGTTTTTGTTATGTATTTGTCTGAATATTTTTTTATTATACCTAAGGCACCTACTATGATAGGAATTGTTTTTAGATTCCACATTTGAGTTATCTCTATTTCCAGGTCTTTGTATTTTGAAAGTTTTTCCATTTCTTTTAGAGAAACGTTGTCATCTGCTGGTATTGATACATCAATTAGAAAGCATTTTTTTCCTTCATGATCTTTGACAACTATATTTGGTCTATCGGCCTTAATTTCTCTATCTGTGTGTATTGGCATATCCCAGAGTATGGTTGCTTTCTCGTTTTCTGTGACTTTTTCTGGCGTGTGTTTATACCATCTTTTTTCTGTTGTTATTCCATAGTGTCGGCATAGCTTCCAGTGTATATAGGTCCCAGCTCTGTCGTGTCTGTGAATATATTCCTTCTTAGCCAGGACTGGGCAGCCAGATTATTATTATTATTATTATTATTATTATTATTATAGTTGTACAGTATACAATATTGTGATGTTGTTGATTGAAGGTAATGTGTGTACCAGGGATTTTCACTGTTTGTGACACCTCCATGATGCTTCCTTGGCATGCTCTTCTTAATCAGTGCACACACGTTCTCAGCTATTCCACGCATCGCAGGTATTTCCAAAATCCATGAATGCAGCAACATGTCATGAACCTTTTAAAGTCTATCCAGGCCATGCACAAGTTTTTTGGGGGCCGTTTACAGTTCTTCGTTACAACCTCGTCTTTCACAAGGTGGTCCTTGGTGCCCTTGGATCCTTTTCGGGATCCCTTTTGTTGTAGTGGAAGTAGATTGTTTTCCGCAAGGAACATATATATTTTCCCTGCGAGGATGGCGTTAGGAAGGGCATCCAGCTGTAGAAACTCTGCCAAATCAGATTGGAGCCTGGTGTAGCCATCTGGTTTCACCAGTCCTCAGTCAAATCGTCCAACCCATGCTAGCATGGAAAGCGGACGTTAAACGATGATGATGATGATGAATTAATTGTTTATGTTATGATTTTATTTACTCCATGTACCCACATGGGGATTAACACATACTTTAAGAAATTATTATTTCTTACTCTCTGAGTGGTTGGTGTTAGGAAGGGCATCCAGCTGTAGAAACTCTGCCAAATCAGATTGGAGCCTGGTGTAGCCATCTGGTTCACCAGTCCTCAGTCAAATCGTCCAACCCATGCTAGCATGGAAAGCGGACGTTAAACGATGATGATGATGATGTATGTATATGTATATCATATATATATATATATATATATATATATATATATATATATTGTTTTTATGTCAAGTTATTGATAAAAACAATTCAACATTAACTCTTTAGCATTTGAATTACTGTGACTGGCCCTCATGCCGGTGGCATGTAAAAGCACCCACTACACTCTCGGAGTGGTTGGCGTTAGGAAGGGCATCCAGCTGTAGAAACTCTGCCAAATTAGATTGGAGCCTGGTGTAGCCATCCGGTTGCACCAGTCCTCAGTCAAATCGTCCAACCCATGCTAGCATGGAAAGCGGACCTTAAACGATGATGATGATGATGATGATGCCTGTCAATACTTCCCATAGGAGGTTAAGACAAGCAATGGGTTGGTAATTGCCAGCCTCATTTCCCTTCGACCGATCTTTCATCAACAATGCTGTCTTTCCCTCTGCAATCCACTCTGGAACTACCCCACTCTGTGGGCAATTATTTAATTGCAACGCAATTATCTTGTGTGTTGACCTAAACCACTTGAGCCAGGAGCCTTGAATTCCATCTGGTTCTCTGCTTTCCACTTTTGGCAGTTTTGATACCTTATGCAATTACATCTTCTATGAATAAAGAAGTTGACCTCGGCAAGATTTGAACTCAGAAGAATGAAGATGGATGAAAGGCCGCTAAGCCCTTTGTCCAGTGTGTTAATGGTTCTGCTAGCTCAGAATAATAATAATAATAATAATAATAGTAATAATAATGTTAATAATACGTCCATATCACTTTGAAAACACCCGTTCTCGTCCGATCACCGAAGTTAAGCAAAGTCGAGCCTAGTGAGTACTTGGATGGGTGACCGCTTGGGAAACCTAGGTGCTGTAAACGTCTTTCAATCCTTATAGGCGCAGGAGTGGCTGTGTGGTAAGTAGCTTGCTTACCAACCACATGGTTCTGGGTTCAGTCCCACTGCGTGGCACCTTGGCCAAGTGTCTTCTACTATAGCCTCGGGCTGACCAAAGCCTTGTGAGTGGATTTGGTAGACGGAAACTGAAAGAAGCCCGTCATATATATATATGTGTGTGTGTGTATGTGTTTGTCCACCCCACCATCGCTTGACAACCGATGCTGGTGTGTTTACGTCCCCGTAACTTAGCGGTTCGGCAAAAAGAGAACAATAGAATAAGTACTAGGCTTACAAAGAATAAGTCGCTGGGGTTGATTTGCTCGACTAAAGGCGGTGCCCCAGCATGGCCGCAGTCAAATAACTGAAACAAGTAAAAGAGTAAAAGAGTAATAATTATAATAACGATACAGGATGTTTGAATATGGATTTATTTGTGTTCTGTCCTTACATTATGGTTTCCTTTGTTTCAGCAAGACAAATAAATTATCGCTCGATATTGTGAAAACAAGTTGTAAACATTATGTTGACAATGGAGCTATTCAGCAATGTGTGTGTGTGTGTGTTCATGTGTTTGTGTGTGTGTAAGTGTATGTTTGTATGTGTAGGTTCGTTTTTGTTTGTGTGTATGTGTGTACATGTGTGTATATATATACCTGTGTGTGTAAGTGCATGTTTGTGTGTGTAGATTCGTTTTTGTATGTGTGTGTATGTTTATGTATCTGTATGTATGCTAGTGTGTGTATATGTGTGTGTAGGGGGGGGTCTGTGTGTGTGTGGGGGGGGGGGGTCTGTGTGTGCAGTTGTGTATTTAAATATACCCGGAAACAACCTATAAACCTCCATATTCATCTTTTGTTTAATGTTTCATAACATCTAGCTGTCTG
The DNA here is from genome assembly GCF_046866305.1 of Octopus bimaculoides. Lineage (NCBI taxonomy): Eukaryota > Metazoa > Mollusca > Cephalopoda > Octopoda > Octopodidae > Octopus > Octopus bimaculoides. Next base: position 7,044,446 of record NC_142957.1, on the reverse strand, counting down.
GTTATATTCATTAATATGTAGCCATATGTTGAAGAAGTTTGCTTCCCTGTTACTAGTTTTCAGGTTCAATTCCAATGTATGCCACCACCTTGGGCAAGTCTCTTCTGCAATAACCTTGGGCTGACCAAGCTTTGTGAGTAGATTTGGTAGATAGAAACTGAAAGAAGCCTGCCATGTGTATATGCATGCACACACACACAAACACACAAACACACACAAACACACACACACTGGCCTCAGTGTCGTCATATGACCTGTTTCGGCCCAAATGAACAGCCTTTCCTTTGGATAAATGTCTTGTAATACCAAGTAATGTCTAGCAATGCCTAATAATATCTAGTAATGTCTGACAATATCTGGTAATGTCTGGTAATATCCAGCGATGTCTAATAATGTTTAGTAATGTCTCATAATATCTAGTAATGTCTAGAAATGTCTGACAATATCTGATAATGTTTGGCAATATCTGATAATGTTTGGCAATATCCAGCGATGTCTAGTAATGTTTAGTAATGTCTCATAATGTCTAGAAATGTCTGACAACATCTGGTAACATCTGGCAATATCCAATGATGTTTGGTAATGTTTAGTAATGCCTAATAATGTCTAGTAATGTCTAGAAATGTCTGACAATATCTGGTAATGTCTGGTAATATCCAGTGATGTCTGTGTAATGTTTAGTAATGTCTCTAGTAATGTCTCATAATGTCTAGCAATATCCAATTATGTGTGGCAATATCCAGTAGTATCTGACAATGTCTGGCATCCAACTGTAGAAACTTTGTCAGATCAGATTGGAGCCTGGTGCAGCCATCTGGTTCACCAGTCCTCAGTCAAAATCGTCCAACCCAAGCTAGCATGGAAAGCGAACATTAAACGATGATGATGAACCTATTTGGAACGAATTGGATGGAGAAATTCAATCTCTGAGATTTATCCATTAACTACTATTTCAAAAATGTAATAGGTTACAGGCACAAGTTCTTACACCGATTCAGACAAGTTGCAAAAAGAATTAAAGAAAGTATTCCCAGATCTAGGTGCACGTTTGAAAGCAAAAGCCAAATTTGAGATAAAAGAGAATGCGGTACCAATTTTTAAACCAAAAAGAAATGTCCCATACGTAGCGCTAGAACAGATAAGCTTAGAGAGATTAGAAAAAATTGGAGTTATCCAAAAAGTGGAATATTCTAAATGGACATCACCAACTGTGTATATTAAGAACAATCATCATCATCATCATCATCGTTTAACGTCCGCTTTCCATGCTAGCATGGGTTGGACGATTTGACTGAGGACTAGTGAACCAGATGGCTACACCAGGCTCCAATCTGATTTGGCAGAGTTTCTACAGCTGGATGCCCTTCCTAATGCCAACCACTCCGAGAGTGTAGTGGGTGCTTCTACGTGCCACCCGCACAAGGCCAGTCAGGCGGTACTGGCAACGGCCACGCTCAGAATGGTGTATTTTATGTGCCACCCACACAAGAGCCAGTTCATGGGCACTGGCAACAATCTCTCTCGGAAGTCCTTACACATGTCACGGGCACAAGTGCCAGAAGTGCCAGAAAGGCGACGCTGGGCACAGGTGCCATCACGATTTCGCTTTCGCTTGCCCCAATAAGTTTTCGCAAGCTGAGTTTCATGTCCAATGAAGGAGACAACGTTGGCATGGGTGCCAGTCGTCGAATTTAACTCGATTTCGATTTCACTTGCCTCAACAGGTCTTCGCAAGTGGAGTTTAGTGTCCAATGAAGGAAGGTGCGCATAAGTGGACTGGCTGAGGCCTTAGATTTAGGTCTCACTTGGCTTGCCGGGTCTTCTCACGCACAGCATATTTCCAATTGGCATTTGTGAAATTAAACAGTGGCAAGATATTTTCTAAATTCAATCTCTCTGACATGTATCTTCAAATTAAAATAGACAATGAATGCTCTAAATACCTAACTATTAACACACATAAAGGACTATAAATATAACAGGTTACCATTTGGTATAAAAAAAAGTCACACTGGCTATCTTCCAACAGGTTATGGATGCAATGTTAGTGGACTGTGAATTCACAATTGCTTATCTCGTCAAAATATTGATTAAGAGTGAATCTAGAAGTCTGCATGTACATGTGAAAAAGGTATTTAAAAAAAACTAAGTGAATATGGTTTCAAACTAAGCATAGATAAGTGTGGTTTCTTTTTTGCCTAAAATTAGATATTTTGGGTAAATGATAGATGGAAAGGGTCAGCATTTTGGGTCCTACCAGGGTATCAGCAATCAAAAATATGCCCCCCCCCCCCGCCAAAGAATGTGGTGACCTTACAAGCATTTTTGAGTTTGGTGAAAGTTATGTCCCTAATATTCATAACTTGTGGGCACCATTGTTGTGTTGGCACTCCGTCGCTTACGACATCGAGGGTTCCAGTTGATCCGATCAACGGAACAGCCTGCTCATGAAATTAACGTGCAAGTGGCTGAGCACTCCACAGACACGTGTACCCATAACGTAGTTCTCGGGGATATTCAGCGTGACACAGAGTGACAAGGCTGGCCCTTTGAATTACAGGTACAACAGAAACAGGAAGTAAGAGTGAGAGAAAGTTGTGGTGAAAGAGTACAGCAGGGTTCGCCACCATCCCCTGCTGGAGCCTCGTGTAGCTTTAGGTGTTTTCGCTCAATAAACACCCACAACGCCCGGTCTGGGAATCAAAACCGCGATCCTATGACCGCGAGTCCGCAGCCCTAACCACTGGGCCATTGCGCCTCCACTGTGCACTATTAAATTACTTGCTAAAGAAAGGAATGAAATGGGATTGGAGTGTTATTGTGCGAATGGTTATAATGAGATAATCTACTCTTGTTACATCACTTATTGTTATATAATTATATTGTTATATAATTATATTGTGATATATTAATCGCTTTATTGCCCATAAGGGGTTAAACATAGAAGGAACAAACAAGGACCGACAAAGGGATTGAGTCGATTACATCGACCCCAGTGTGTAACTGGTACTTATTTAATCGACACCGAAAGGATGAAAGGCAAAGTCAACCTCGGCAGAATTTGAACTCAGAACACAAAGACAGATGAAATACCGTTCTATGTTTAAGAGATGAGGAATTATGTACATTATTTACAATTGACGGATATGTGTCGTCATCTTGTTTGTTGTCAACAACAAACAAGATGAGGACAAATATCCGTCAATTGTAAATAATGTAGACGAAATACTGTTAAGCATTTCGCCTAGCATGGTAACATTTCTACCAGCTTGTCGCCTTATTGTGATATATTGTTACATACACACACACATCATATATAGTCACTGATGATATAACATGCGTGTGTGTGTGTGTGTTTCAACAAAAAGACAACACAACACAGACTTTAACCCTTCAGTGTTCAAAATTACTCTGTCAAATGTAAAACCTATTTATTCATATTGTTTTGAATTAATAATATATTGTCTCATAGCTTTGAGATTTTGATGCTGTTGTTGTCTATTTTTAGAATGACATTGTAGGGTAGGTGTGAGAGGTTAGATCAGGCCAGTTTGAACATAAAACAGAAGAAATATCTGGGTCAGATATGGCCGGTTTAAACACTAAAGGGTTAAAAAAAAAAAAAGGACTTTCACTTTAATGACAGGTTGTTGTTGTTGTTGACAGAGAAATACAGTGAAAGAGAGGGGGGAGGGGAGGGGAGAGAGAGAAAGAGAGAGAGGGAGAGAGAGAGAAAGTGTATGAAAGATAGAATTAAAAAAAAAAACAACAGATTGTCGACTGTATCAATATGATGGTCGTAATAGGTTTCTGTAGAAGGATCTAATTCATCTTGACCAGGTCATTACCCGGCAGCATAGCAATGGGTAAGTCTCGTAATACGCATAATTGTTTAGCTGTGTTATGTTGTGACACCATGTGTAGTTTCGCAAATTAACATTTTTTTTTTCGTCTGTCTTGCAGGTTGTTGTTGTTGTTGACAGAGAAATACAGTGAAAAAGAGAGAGAGAGAGAGAGAGAGAGAGAAAGTGTGTGAAAGATAGAATTAAAAAAAAAAACACAGATTGTCGACTGTATCAATATGATTATCATAACAGGTTTCTTCAGAAGGATCTAATTCATCTTAACCAGGTCATTACCCGGCAGCATAGCAATGGGTAACGTCTCGTAATACGCATAATTGTTTAGCTGTGTTATGTTGTGACACCATGTGTAGTTTCGCAAATTAACATTTTTTTTTTCGTCTGTCTTGCAGGTTGTTGTTGTTGTTGACAGAGAAATACAGTGAAAAAGAGAGAGAGAGAGAGAGAGAGAAAGTGTGTGAAAGATAGAATTAAAAAAAAAAACACAGATTGTCGACTGTATCAATATGATGATCATAACAGGTTTCTTCAGAAGGATCTAATTCATCTTGACCAGGTCATTACCCGGCAGCGTAGCGATGGGTAACGTCTCGTAATAACGCATAATTGTTTAGCTGTTGTTATGTTGTGACACCATACGTAGTTTCGCAAATTAACATTTTTTTTTTTCTTTTCTTCTGTCTTGTCTGTCTGTCTTGCAGAAACTCTCACTTTGACCAAGAACAAGACGAAGACGTCATGTTAGAGAAGAGTATGCTATCAAGTTGTGACGACTACATTGATGGCGATCAAACGTCGATGGCACACTTGCCGCCAGCCTCCATTGAACAGTACACGAGTAACTTTCTCGGCACCAACGCATCATCATCATCACCTTTATCACCATCAGCGTCGTCGTCGTCGTCATCATCATCGTCATCGTCATCATCATCATCCTCCTCCTCCCGTATTTCCGAGTCGGAACGGCGGCATGGCAACAAAGGGAAGGGTGCTTCCCAGTTTTCCGAACTCCCCAGATTGTCACATGACTTACCACATGACCTGTCACATGGTTCTCCGCCACAGCCATTACAGCGAAAGCCCTCCTCCTCTGCTGTTGCCCTTGCTGCCGCTGCCGCCACTGCTGTTGCCACGGCGACCACCGCCGCCACCACCGCCAACAAAGACTCGGAGCAGAGTTCAGCCAACGAATACAACGACTGCGATGACCGACACCACCATGAAGAACGACGACGACATGAACAACAAGAACATCACTACCATGATGAAGATGACCACCACCACCACCAACACCACCACCACCAACACCATCAACAACAAACGAGCTGTTTTGATGAAAGAATCCCTTCCACCCTAACTAAACATCCTTCGCAATTTGATTCGCATCGAAGACACAGTAGTACGATTAGCGACACAAACAGGCGCCTGAATGGACCGATCACTACCGATACCATTGCCACCGCCACCAACACCACCACCACCACAAACACCACCGCCACCAACATTGCCGCCGGCTCCACTGGCAACAATGTCACCCATCACCACCACCACCAACATCAACATCACAGTCACATGACTACCGGCAGCTTCGATTCGGGGCTACGCAACTGCCTTTCCTGCACTAGCCTTGTTGACAACCACCACCACCACCACCACCACCAAAAGTCCTGCGGCTCCGTCGCCTCTTCTTCATCCGCCTCCTCCTCTTCCTCCTCCCTCTCCTCCTCCGCCTCCCTCATGTCCCAGTCGAAGCCCAAGCACTGCTTGCGGCACAACTGTCTTGCGAAGGGCGGTGGCAGCGGCGGCAGCTTGCACGGCAAACTCTATGGCAGCTTCGATGCACCGTCATACCGTCAGCGACAACACCACCACCACCACCACCATCACAGAGGTGGAGGCAATTGCAGTTCCCCCGGGGGCTCGCCCACATCGTCACCTCGACTGCGACATCAGCCGACGCTGGAAACGCGTAGAGTTTCAGTCACTGATTCCGACGGATTTATCCAACTCAATCAGTACAAACTCAAAGACGAAATTGGAAAAGTAAGTAGTTTCCAGACCTCGTTTTCTTTTTGGCTTTTTTTTTTTGTGATTATATATGTTTAGGCTTAGGAGTAGCTGTCCGGAAAGTTCATGCCAATTTTTAAAGGAAAAAAAAAAAAAGGTCAATAAATACTTGCCATTACATTTTTAATCAACCAAATATGAACCATTTTGTTGCACAATGCGTCTCCATCTTTCTTTTAACTTGAAAATAACCTCTTCCCAGAATTGAAGTGGTTTCATGGCAAATAAGTTGAAAGGTAAGCTACTATAAATCGGCATGAACTTTCCAGACAACCCAATACACCATTCTGCTTAAATAACAGAACTGCAGATACAATATCCTTACGTATCTCACATCTGTTTTCATTCCTCCACTTCACTCATATTTCATATCTTCTCTATAATAACTATTGCTTAACCATTTTCTCGCACCGTCTCTGATGAAAGGATATATAAAATATCCCGGAAACAGCTGTAAGACCTATTTATAAATCTTCTGAAAACTATTCACAGCCTTGAATTTTTTATCGCATACTGTTAATTTTATACATATATATATATATATATATATATATATATATATATGATAGATCGCTAGCCACTACACATTCTTTTTTTCTCTCTTTTTTTTCTCTCCTTGTTTCTTTCTGTGGGAGAGCGTAGGCTCGAAACGTTAAAGACTTTTTCACTTCCCGAGCGTTATCCTAATACATCTGTTTGTTGTCTCCACCACCTGTCTTCATCTTTTGTTTTTTTGTGAATTCACCGTATATATATATATATATATATATATATATATCTGTAAAAATATGTGACACTTAATCAGTAGCCATGATAAGTGTAACATATTTTTACAGATAAATTCCTCTCTTTGCATAATATCGAGGTCTCTTTCTGTCTTTTGTTTTCCTTCCTGTCAAATATATATATATATATATATATATATATATATATATATATACATGTATGTATTTATGTGTGTGTGTGTGTGTGTAAACATAAAAGATATTTTCTTAACCAAATATAGTCCCAAAAATATTCAAAGGAAGAAATACTTTCTCCTATGAAATATCCATCCATACATGGGACTTCAGACAAATTTTCATGTTTTTTTATTTTTTAAAATTTATTTTAGGGTTCCTATGGAATCGTGAAATTGGCCTATAACGAAGAAGATGACATTCATTATGTAAGTAGTTCTAACGATGTATGATTGTAATTTCTATTGCTGTTGTTGTTGTTGTTGTTGTTGTTCAGCCCCTGGTCTGCCTTAGGTTCTATAGACCAATGATGTTCCAACTGTGACCATCCTGCCTTTTATTATTCAGACAGTAAAGTTGTGAGCTGGCAGAATCATAAACACACTACTCTTTTACTTGTTTCAGTCATTTTGACTGTGGCCATGCTGGGGCACCGCCTTTAGTCGAGCAAATCGACCCCAGGACTTATTCTTTGTAAGCCTATTATTCTTCCATGGGACTTATTATTCTATATATATATATATATGTGTGTATATATATATATATATATATATATGTGTATATATATATGTGTGTGTATATATATATATATATATATATATATATAATTATATGTATTTCTTCTATCTTAATGAATAAAAAATTTTCTGATAGAATAAATGGGTTAATAGAAACCAATGTAGCAAAGAACACAAAATAACTGTGGTTTAGTTCCTGTTTTTAAGGCAGGAACTCCTTGAAATTTTGGGTATTTGAGTATATTTAAGAATTTAAGGAATGGAGAAAACACATGTTATAATTGCATACTTTATTCCTACATATGTTTCAAAGGATTACAACCTGTGTGATCCATAGGGATCTTTGATATTAAAATTGTAACCTTCTCATCAGGGAAAGCATGGGAATCATCTTAAACGTAAGACATTATGACCGATTATGAAAACAATAGATGGATAAGGTTATGATATAAAGCATGCCATGAGAAAACCATTGTCTCCTGTTATTTTGCTCTGTGATTCGGTCCTCAAAATATTTTCTTCAAATTTCAGGCCATGAAGATTCTGTCTAAGAAACGGTTGATGAAGAAGGCTGGATTCTTCAGTATGTATCTTATTTTCATATTCTTCATGTCATTTGGTTGGAACTGGGAGTTGGGGGAACTCCTCACGACCTCCAACAAATTTTCTGACCTTTCATAAGTTAACGAGGAAATAGACTCTGTATAGTCACTCAGTTTGCTGGAAATAACAGCAAAAATCATTACCTTCTGTTGTGTTAAATAAAAAAGGTATGGTGTTAGGATGAGGCATTGGATGATGTAGTCCTAGATAACCTGTGACATGTAATTTAAAAGATGTGATGATCATTGCTGGAACAACTATGGTAGAGGTTGTTCTACTTGATTAGAGCTGACTGGTTGGGGTGGGGGTGGGGTGGGGACTATATAGTAATAATAAAAGCAACAAGGGAGAACACTTTGGATAATGTTGTCCTAGATACACTATGTTTAAATAAAAATACAGGGTGGTCACAACTGGAACACCTCTGATCGTTGCTCTTCTGGATCTGGGATGTCCTGGGGCTAAACAGCAACAAGAAAAGCACTTTAGATAATGTAGTCCTAGATACACTATGCCTGAATAAAAGACGAGATAATCACAGCTGGAACACCTCTGATCATTGCTCATCTTACATTCTGGCATTTCTTGAAATTTCTTGAAAACACATTCTTCGTGGTAAGACAATTTAACGTCTTCTAGCATATTAGGAATCCACCTTGGTGGTTATTCCTCTTATATATGTATGTAATATAATTTCTTAATCTTTGGATTTTTTAAGTATGCTAGGCCACTGGTTTAAATTGATATTAATTAATTAATATTAATTTCTACCCTCATTATTTAACTTTTAAATAACCATGTTCTCTAACCGGTAAATTCACTGCCTTGACTGGCTATCGTGCCAGTGACACGTAAAAAGCACCAATCGATTGTGGCCGTTGCCAGCTTCCTCTGGCCCCTGTACTGGTGGCATGTAAAAAGCACCCACTACACTCATGGAGTGGTTGGCGTTAGGAAGGGCATCCAGCTGTGGAAACACTGCCTGATTAGACTGGAGCCTGGTGCAGCCTCCTGGCTTCCCAGACCCCCATTGAACCATCCAACCTATGCTAGCATGGAAAACAGACATTAAACGATGATGATGATGATGTTTATTTAACTTTTGGGATTTGGTTTGCCAGATTTTTTATGTGATTTCGTGTGTTGAAGCATATTCTGTTGTGTCTGGGGAGAGTCGTTTTCTTATTGGGCCTTAAAATTTAACCCACTCTGTTAAAATTACCACTTATTTCTTTTTCTTTTTAAATTTTTTTTCTTTTTTCTTTTTTCTTTTTTTGGAAATTTTATTGGTGAGTTTGTTAAATTTTAAGGCACAATAAGAAAATGACTCTCCCCAGACACAAAGTATATATATTTATATATATATATATATATATATATATATATATATATATATATATATATATATATATATATATATAATCATGCAGTTCTCTGATGTGTTTCTCTTTCTCTTTCTTTTTCTCACAGAGCGAATCCCACCGAAGCGTGACGGCAAGCCCACATCGCGACTACCGAACCCTCTGGAGCAAGTGTACAGAGAGATAGCAATACTGAAGAAACTTGACCACCCGAATGTAGTGAGGTTGGTCGAAGTACTTGATGACCCGGATGAGGACAACCTCTATGTGGGTAAGTTGGGCCAGTTTAGGGGCCACTATTTTGATTTTAGGTGATTTTTTTTTTATGTTTTAATTTTTTTTTTTTCAATATTTGAAATATAAATTAATTCTTTTAAAATTTATTAGTATTTCATCTTAGGCGGTGTGCAGGAAGAAATGTTAGCATGCCAGGCAAAATGCCTAGCAGCATTTCATCCGTCTCTATGTTCTGAGTTCAAATTCTGCTGAGGTCGACTTTGCTTTTCATTCTTTCAGGGTTGATAAAATAAGTACCATAGGAGCTCTGGGGTCAATGTAATTGGTTTACCACGTCCCTTGAAAGTTTTGGCCTGGTGCCAAAATTTGAAACCAATATTTTAGTATTTTATTTGTTTTTCTTTGTATGGGACATTTATTTTTTTCTGTGTTGACACATGTAAGTTGTGTGTGTGCATGTATATATATTATATGTGTGTATGCCTAATGTATGTATACATACATTACATATTTAAATACATATGTATATACATACACACACACACACATGCACGCATATATACTCTTTTACTTGTTTCAGTCATTTGACTGCGGCCATGCTGGAGCACCACCTTTAGTCAAGCAAATCGACCCCAGGACTTATTCTTTGGTTCATATTTAGTATTCTCGTTTGTGAGAGCAGTTGAGTTTATTTCAGATATTCTCATTTTAAAAATCATCTCTGGCTAATTCTTGAGAAGATTTTGGGATCGATTGGGTACTGGACAAGGATTCTGGATTATTTTTTTTGTTTTTACTTAATTTTTGAGAGCAGTTGGGTTCATTTTTAGTATTCTCATTTGTGAGACCAATCAAGTTCATTTCAGATATTCTCATTTTAAAAATCATCTCCGGCTAATCGTTGAGAGGACGTTGGTGTTGCCTTGGCAGAGGTTTGCGCTCTCTGAGCGCTCTTGTTTTTGTTTTACCTGTGCAGCACTGTTGCACATCAGTGGATAGATTCTACACCATTTGCATATATCCCTCAGACAAGTGATTCACACCACCACCACTTCTACTGCAACCACCACTCCCCCACACCCTACAACAATAACATCAAAAAGAAGCACCTCACTAATTAAATATATATTCTATCATTTCAGTGTTTGAACTGTTGGAGAGAGGGTAAGTTATTCTTAATTGTAGTTGGTGTATATAATGTGTTGTTTATATTGTGTATAATATGGCATGCATCAGTGGTTATCAACCATTATTCTACCTATTCTACCTTTGATTCCTATTTTACTCAAGTAGACCCCCCCCCCCCATAGCCATTCGATGTTTAAAAAAATCCTGTTATAGTTATGTAATTAAAACTTCACCATCATCATCTTACGTATGTTTTTCATGTGGCTAGACAGGAACTGGTAAGGCCAGGGGGCCGCACCAGGTTCCATAATCTCTTTTGGCTTGGTTTCTATGACCGGATGCCCTTCCTAATGCTAACTACTTTACAGAGTGTACTCGGTGCATTTTACATAGTGCTATCAAGTGGTCCTGGTTCATTCTGGACATTACTCTGACTATGGCAGCTTTCAAAGAATCTTTGGTGCTATGGGCATGTTCATTGTCCTCTCTCTCAACAACACTTCACGTATAATATAATCCAATGGATTGAGATCTGGGGAATTGGGAGACCAATTTCCCCGAGACACCTAAATCACAAATTTACACACATGTTGAAATCAAAGCAACAAGCTAACAGAGATGATTTGGTGTCTATTTTCAGCATACAGGCTAGAAAAATTCTTTCTATGCCCTTAATTATAATTATATATATATATTTGGAAATGTGCTGTGCGTGAGAAGACCCGGCAAGCCAAGTAAGATCGTTGCCAGTGCCCCTGGACTGGTTCTTGTGCGGGTGGCACATGAGATACACCATTTTGAGCGTGGCCGTTGCCAGTACCGCCTGACTGGCTCCTGTAGGATTTTCGAGCGAGATCGTTGCCAGTGCCCCTGGACTGGCTTGTGCGGGTGGCACATAAAAGACACCATTTCGAGCGTGGCCGTTTTCGTGCGGGTGACACGTAAAAGCACCCACTACACTCTCTGAGTGGTTGGCGTTAGGAAGGGCATCCAGCTGTAGAAACTCTGCCAAATCAGACTGGAGCCTGGTGTTGCCATCCGGTTTCACCAGTCCTCAGTCAAATCGTCCAACCCATGCTAGCATGGAAAGCGGACGTTAAACGATGATGATGATGATGATGATTTATATATATATATATATATATTTATGTGGAGAATGGATGCTTCAGACTACCCCTGAAGGATCGAGGCAAGCCTATCACTTACCTATATATATATATATATTTGCCAGTACCATCTGACTGGCCTTCGTGCCGGTGGCACATAAAAAGCACCCACTACACTCTCTGAGTGGTTGGCGTTAGGAAGGGCATCCAGCTGTAGAAACTCTGCCAAATCAGATTGGAGCCTGGTGTAGCCATCTGGTTTCACCAGTCCTCAGTCAAATCGTCCAACCCATGCTAGCATGGAAAGCAGACGTTAAACGATGATGATGATGATGATATATATGATAGGCTTCTTTCAGGTCCATCTACCAAATCCACTCACAAGGCTTTGGTTAACCTGAGGCAATATTAAGAGACACTTGTGCCCAAGGTGCCATGCAGTGGGACTGAACCCAGAACCATACGGTTGGGAAGTAAACTTCTTACCACACAGCCACGCCTGCACTAATATTGAAAAAGATTCTGTCACATCAAAAGCCTCAGGTATCTCCTGCCTCCCTTTCCATCCCCCCGCATCCCTGAGGGGGGGCATCATTCAACATCACCGTGCATATGTATGTTGCATCTGCATTTTGCATTGTTGTTGGTTTTTCTCATTGTCATCATCATCATTGTTGTTGTTGTTGTTGTTGTCATTTCAGAGAAGTGGTAAGCATTCCTACGGACACTCCATTGTCGCAGGAACAGGCATGGCAGTACTTCCGAGACATCGTCTTGGGTATAGAATATCGTAAGTGTCTCTCTTATTGTACATCAGTTTCCGCCACCACCACCACCTTCTGCACCACCATTATCATCATCAGTACCACTACCACCACCACCACCACTGTTGGCACTCCGTCGTTTACGACGTCGAGGGTTCCAGTTGATCCGATCAACGGAACAGCCTGCTCGTGAAATTAATGTGCAAGTGGCTGAGCACTCCACAGACACGTGTACCCTTAACGTAGTTCTCGGGGGATATTCAGCGTGACACAGAGTGTGACAAGGCTGACCCTTTGAATTACAGGCACAACAGAAACAGGAAGTAAGAGTGAGAGGAAGTTGTGGTGAAAGAGTACAGCAGGCTTCGCCACCATCCCCTGCCGGAGCCTAGTGGAGCTTTTAGGTGTTTTCACTCAATAAACACTCACAACGCCCGGTCTGGGAATCGAAACCGCGATCCTATGACCGCGAGTCCGCCACCCTAGCCACTGGGCCATTGCGCCTCCACACCACCACCACTACCATTACAACTATCTACATCCACACCATCATCATCACCACCATTGCCATCGTCATCATGAACATTGCCACCACCATCTTCATCATCATCACCACCACCACCATCTTTACCACCAGTGGGCAGAGAAGATGAATCATCATCATCATCATCATCATCATTATCATCATCATCATCATCATCATTATCATCATCATCATCATTATCATTGCCAAATCAGATTGGAGCCTGGTGCAGCCATCTGGTTTCACCGGTCCTCAATCAAATCGTCCAACCCATGCTAGCATGGAAAGCGGACGTTAAACGACGACGATGATGATGATGATTATTGACTGGGAAAGCAGTACATGCCATCAAAGTAGCACTGGGATACAAATATATGAAGCCCTGTATACCCATCATGACTACCCGTCTGATAAGGGTACACTAGGCACATGCATCACAACCATATGTGTGCAACATGGTGATCTCATATCAAGATAAACAGCACATGACCTTGCAGGTGGGGCCCAGTTAGAATTTTCTTCGGGTTGAGTAGCTCATCCTGCTCAAAAGGTCCCTGAATAAAGTCCCATGTTTCTTATTTCTTTATTGCCCACAAAGGGCTAAACATAGAGGGGACAAACAAGGACAGATAAAGGGATTAAGTTGATTACATCAACCCCAGTGCGGAACTGGTACTTAATTTATCGACCCCGAAAGGATGAAAGGCAAAGTCGTCCTCGGCGGAATTTGAACTCAGAACGTAGCGGCAGACGAAATATCGCTAAGCATTTCGCCCAGCGTGCTAACGTTTCTGCCAGCTCGCCGTCATAAAGTCCCATGTTTCCAGAGATGAATCATCCAAACCCCAAAGAATTCCTCTCAACACATGGCTATGATGCTCCCCTATTACTTCTGCTTGTGATCAGAGATGCACACATCGTCAGCCCCTAAGGGACATAGACTCACCTGGTCACGGTCTAACAACTGACAAGCAAATCTGTGGTATTGAGCAGAATAGTTGCTGTAGAAATGATTATTATTATTATTGTTGTTGTTGCTAATTTTTAATGATTTTATTTTGTTTTTTTTTTGCAGTTCATTTCCAGAAAATAATTCACAGAGACATAAAGCCTTCCAATTTACTGCTTGGAGATGATGGACACCTAAAGGTAAAGTCTTCTGTTTCATATATATATATATAATAATATTAGGGACAAAATCCAAAATTACAGGTAAAAACTCAATTAAAATCAATTTATAAAAAATTATAATTTATAATTAAATTTAATTATAATTAAATAAACGTCTTTAGCTTTAAATAGTATAGCTTTAACTATTACACCGGTTAAATATGTACTAATTTTATCTTCATTATTATTTTAAACTTAAACTTCGTTCAACTTGTATTTAAAACAATGATAATTTAAAACAATGATAATTTATGTAAGATGTTTTTTGTATATAATATACATGTTATTATAATGGATGAAGGGATGATTATTGAATGGTTATTATTTTGATATTATGATATTTTTAATAATTTTTCTATCTTTATATAATAAGTATTTCATATTAATTCATTTGGTACTTATTGTTGGTTGAGATATATATATCTAATTATTGTTCTACTTACGATCTGACGAGTAGCTATATTTTTGAATAGAATTTATTTTCGATAATTTCAATTGATTTTAATCGATTTAAATTTCTTTTCTATTTGAAAATTAGTTATGAAACACGTGTAATCTTTTTATTATTTTTATCTTATGATATTCACTTTACTTTATATTATACTCATTTATTGTGCTTTTAATTATTAATTTTTCTATATGTGATAGTGGATTTTCATCGATGAGTTCTTGAAACTTGGTTATTTTTCCTAAAACTATATATTTTATATATATATATATATATATATATATATATATATACTCTTTTACTTGTTTCAGTCATTTGACTGTGGCCATGCTGGAGCACCGCCTTTAGTCGTGCAAATCGACCCCAGGACTTATTCTTTGTAAGCCTAGTACTTAATCTGTCGGTCTCTTTTGCTGAACCGCTAAGTTACGGGGAGGGACGTAAACACACCAGCATCGGTTGTCAAGCGATGTTGGGGCACAGACACAGACACACAAACACACACACATACATATATATACATATACATATATACGACGGGCTTCTTTCAGTTTCCGTCTACCAAATCCACTCACAAGGCTTTGGTCGGCCCGAGGCTATAGTAGAAGACACTTGCCCAAGGTGCCACGCAGTGGGACTGAACCAGGAACCATGTGGTTTGTAAGCAAGCTACTTACCACACAGCCACTGCTACGCCTATATTCACACACACACACACACTCACAAATGAATACCTCTTTTTTTATGCTAAATCTACAACACAATCTTTCTTCTCTTTTATTCCTCTGATGACCCATCTCTGCTACTCTAAGATTGCAGATTTTGGGGTCAGTAATGAGTTCACAGGAGGGGACGCGTTTTTCACAAGCACATCGGGAACTCCAGCCTTCCAAGCCCCAGAAACTTTAAAAGGTAAGTGCATTCTTCTCCTCCATTGCTTCTTTCTAAACGCAAATGTGATCAGACAAAAGTTCAGACCTACATATGTGTGTGTTTCTGTGTGTATTTGATCTATCTTTTATATCTATTATTTGTTTCGGCCATTAGACTACGGCCATGCTGGGGCACCATTTTGAGGAATTTCACTGAAATGAATTGACTCCAGTACTTCATGTTTTTTTTAAGCCTGTTGCTTATTCTGTTGGTTTCTTTTGCCAAACTGCTAAGTTATGGGGATGTAAACACAATACTGGTTGTCAAACAGTGGTGGGAAACACACACACACACACACACACACACACACATATATGACAGGCTTCTTTCAGTTTCCAATTTTTCACTTCTGTACTTATACTCTGCTATGAATGTCCCCCTTTCTCTAGTTCCTTTTGTGTTGATCTACGCCACGAGTTCTTAGGCCTGCCCCTCTTTCTATATCCATCCGGGTTCCACTGTAAAGCATCTTTCGCTATATTTGCTGTGTCCCTTCTAATTGTGCTACCAATCCACTTCCACTTTTTCTTAAATATTTGCTCCCTAATCGAAACTTGATTCATTCTTTGCCATAGCTCTATATTGCTTACGTGTTCAGGCCATCTGATTTTAAGTATACTACGCAAGCACCTGTTGATGAATGATTGTATATGCTTATTTGACTTAACTGTTGTTCTCCATGTCTCAGCCCCATACAATAACCCCGCTTTTACGTTAGTGTTAAAAATTCTTATTTTGTTCTTTATTGAAATTACACCTGCACTCCATACTTTTTTTTTATTTATGTATATCTATGTATATCTCAACTAAATCTATCTATTTAGCCACCTCCCTTTAACATTTACAAACACTAGACAAAACTGTGAAGTTCTTAATGTTTTCCCTTCTTTGATTTCAGAGGAAAGAGAAGAATACAGTGGTAAGGTATGACATATTTCTTTTCTTATGAAGGTACCAGTGGTAAGATCACACACTTCAAAAGCTAAGCTTCCTAGTTCTAATTTCAAGTTAAGACAAAATTAACATTTTTGCTTCTTTTTAGAGTGAAATGTAAAATTTTGCAAAGATTTTATGATCTCTTGATGTCTGTATATGAAAAGTATACTTTGACCCCGTAAAAACCCTCACCAACATCAGCTACCCAAACAGAACCAAGGGTTGGAAGGTTGTCACCTGAGTGGTGCAAAAGTGTCATCTCCCAGGAGTAGTTTGTTGTTGTTGTTGGCACTCTGTTGCTTACGATGTGAAGGGTTCCAGTCGATCCGATCAACGGAACAGCCTGCTCGTGAAATTAACGTGCAAGTGGCTGAGCACTCCACACACACGTGTACCCTTAACGTAGTTCTCGGGGGGATATTCAGCGTGACACAGTGTGACAAGGCTGACCCTTTGAATTACAGGCACAACAGAAACAGGAAGAAAGAGAGAGAGAGAAAGTTGTGGTGGAAGAGTACAGCAGGGTTCGCCACCATCCCCTGCCGGAGCCTCGTGGAGCTTTTAGGAGTTTTCGCTCAATAAACACTCACAACACCTGGTCTGGGAATCGAAACCGTGATCCTATGACTGCGAGTCCGCTGCCCTAACCACTGGGCCATTGCGCCTCCATTGTCACGAGTAATACATAGGGAGTAATCAACAAATAGCGGATGCAGTTACAGTGCATACCACTACTACTACTACCACCACCACTATCACCACCACCACCGCCACTACTACTTCTATCACCACCACTACTGCTACCACCACCACCACTATTATTACCACCATCACTACTACTGCACTGCCGCTACTAATACCACCACAACTACTACTACTACTAACACCACTACCACCACCACCACCTCCACTACTACTACTACTATCACCATCACTACTACTACCACCACCACCACCACCACCACTACTACCACCACCACCACCACTACTACTACACTGCCGCTACTACTACTACCACCACCATCACTACTACCACCACCACAACTACTACTACCACCACCACCACCACCACCACAACGACTACTACTAACACCACTACCACCACCACCACCACCTCCACTACTACTACTACATTTTTAAGTATTGTAATTTCACTCTGTATTTTATTTTTTGATTTTTCAGGCCCTGGATATTTGGGCTATGGGTGTGACACTTCATTGTTTTGTTTATGGTCAAGTGAGTATCATTTATTTCTATCATTCTTCATTGTCATCACTGTCATCACCTTAATCATCGCCATTATTATTGTTATCATTGTCATCATCCTCTCCTTTTCCTCCTCCCCCTCCACTACCATCAGCCTCTTTTTTTTCCTCTCCTCCTCCTCCTCCTCCTGACCCCGCTCTCTCTCCCTCTTTTCCATATTGGTACAGGTTGGACCAGTTGTCCCTTACTGGCTCAATTCTTGTTTGGCATCTCTGCCCCTATATGTTGTTGGCACTCCGTCGCTTACGACGTCGAGGGTTCCAGTTGATCCGATCAACGGAAACAGCCTGCTCGTGAAATTAACGTGCAAGTGGCTGAGCACTCCACAGACACGTGTACCCTTAACGTAGTTCTCGGGGATATTCAGTGTGACACAGAGTGTGACAAGGCTGACCCCTTTGAATTACAGGCACAACAGAAACAGGAAGAAAGAGTGAGAGAAAGTTGTGGTGAAAGATTACAACAGGGTTCGCCACCATCCCCTGCCGGAGCCTCGTGGAGCCTTAGGTGTTTTCGCTCAATAAACACTCACAATGCCCGGTCTGGGAATCGAAACCGCGATCCTATGACTGCGAGTCCGCTGCCCTAACCACTGGGCCATTGCGCCTCCTCTGCCCCTATAGAAGAGTCAGGAACCTCATTTCACTCACATATACCATAATTCATATGTTTTTCTATGGCTGGATGCCCTTCATCAAGCCAACCCCTTCACAAAATCTATTGGGTACACTTTATCATGGCACCAACACTAGTTATGCCGGTAAATTTTAAGAAGTACACCCATGCGATTTTCATGGGGGTGGAGGGGGGGGGTGAAATTTCCGTAGGTTCCACCTAACACCCACCCCGTTTTTTCAGGGCCCTCAAAAAAGGGTTTTGTGATATATTAGAAGGTCACTGTAATTCATTCAATGTAAGAAAAGAAAAAAAATTTCCAATTGCGCAGGAGTGACTGTGTGGTAAGTAGCTTGCTTATTTCTTTACTGCCCACAAGGGGGCTAAACATAGAGGGGACAGACAAACGGATTAAGTCGAATTACATCGACTCCAGTGCGTAACTGGTACTTATTTAATCGACCCCGAAAGGATGAAAGGCAAAGTCGACCTCGGCGGAATTTGAACTCAGAACGTAGCGGCAGACGAAATACCGCTAAGCATTTCGCCCGGCGTGCTAACGGTTCTGCCAGCTCGCCGCCTGCCGTGGTAAGTAGCTTGCTTACCAACCACATGACTCCGGGTTCAGTCCCACTGCGTGGCACCTTGGGCAAGTGTCTTCTACTATAGCCTCGGGCCGACCAAAGCCTTGCGAGTGGATTTGGTTGAGACCTGTTTTTTCAGAAGAAATAGGATGCTATTTGATATTGCGACTTTCAACGACACTGCAATCATTGTTTATTATTTCATTTTCACTACTCTAAGCTGTCTCCATTCATACACCCACTACTTTACAGAATGTACCTTCTTAATCTCTCACTCTTGCTCAATCTCTCACTCTTCCTCAATCTTTCACTCTCACTCAATTTCGCACTCTTACTCATACTATCACTCATTCTCTCTCACTCATTTTCTCACTCTCACTCCAGCTCAATCTCTAACTATCACTCTCACTCTCACTCGCTCCCACTCAATCTCTCACTTCAACTCAGTCTCTTAACTCTCACTCACTCTCTCACCCTCACTCAATATCTCACACTCAATTTCACACACATACTCAATCTCACACTCATACCAGTCTCACACTCAAGCACATACTCAATGTCTCACTCTTCCTCAATCTTTCACTCTCATTCCATTTTGCACTCATTCTTACTCACTCCATTTTCTCACTCTCACTCAATCTCCCACTCTCACTCAATCTTTGACTCACTCAATTTCTAACTCTCAATCAATGTCTCACCCACACTCAATCTCTCACTCTCTCAATCTCACACTCATACCAGTCTCTACACTCAAACACATACTCGATCTCTCACTCGCACTCAATCTTTGACTCACTCAATTTCTAACTCTCAATCAATGTCTCACTCTCACTCAATCTCCCACTCTCACTCAATCTTTGACTCACTCAATTTCTAACTCTCAATCAATGTCTCACTCTCTCAATCTCACACTCATACCAGTCTCTACACTCAAACACATACTCGATCTCTCACTCGCACTCAGTCTCTCATTCAAACTCAGTCTTTCACTCTCTCTCTCTCTCTCTCTACAGTGTCCATTCCATGATGAATATATTCTCCTCCTCCACAAGAAGATTCTCAGAGATCCAGTAATTTTTCCTGATGAGTAAGTCACACAGAGTTATTGCCCTTCGATATGTGTGTGTGTCTGTGTGTGAATGCATATAAGTATATGGGACATTAATGCATGAAAGTGGTAGGGTGGAGGTAATGGATAGGGTGTGTACTACATCTGTGTGTGCCACATGCTGAAAGAGGACATTTGGTGTCTTCTTTCAGCATGTGGCTTGGCCTGTATACGCCTGTATACTTACTTGCTCTGAAATATATATATATATATATATATATATATATATATATATATATATATTACGGAGATGTACTTGCATAGCAAGTAACCTGATCTGAGATCGTGTGCTGGAACGAAAACAATTGCAGCGTGGAAGGTGTTTATAAGCCATTGAAAATAACACACAGACGCCGTCAGATTCACTTCACCATTTAAATTTAATTTGTCAAAATATTTTCGTCGCTTTGAGACCGCAACCTGTTCACTGACAAATGCTGACAGATGCAGCACAATTTTGTCAGTGAACAGGTCGCGGTCTGAAAGTGACGAAAATATTTTGACAAATTAAATTTAAATGTTGAAGTGAATCTGACAGCTTTTGTGTGTTATTTTAAAGGGCTTATAAACACCTTCCACGCTGCAATTGTTTATATATATATATATATAGATATATATATATATATAAAATTTAATAAATGGAGTAATACGCATATGTTAAATGAATTCTTTTATTTCCAACATATAATTTCCCTAAAGAGAAGATTACATCTTTATCAACATCACTTATTCTTTTGGAAGGAACCATTTGTAATCTTCGAAACATATGTCGGAAATAAAAGAATTCATTTAACATATGCGTATTACTCCATTTATTAAATTTTATATTTACTCAAAATACCCCAAACTAACAGGGAGTTTCTACCTCGTAAACAGGAGTTACACCACAGTCATTTTGTGATCTTTGCTATATATAATCATATATATATATATATATATATATATATATATATATATATATATATATATATAGTTATCGCCAAGCCAACATGGCAGTCCCAAAATTAGGATGAAAGCTGCCGTGAATTAGCTCCAAGAAGCCATCGCCTCTAGCTAGCTATGTGACACACGAAACCTGTGTCCTTTATAACCTTCGAACAGGGGAGGTCAGCAGTGTCCCACTGCTGGTTTGGCATCTGCAGACTAGTTTCAGGGTGTTGCCCCTTGTCAATGCAGAGCAGCCAAGCCCCTAATTTTGGGACTGCCATGTTGGCTTGGCGATAACTATTAATTTCCAGTACCGCTGCCGTAGTCTCCTTTAGAGAGACTTAGAAATATTAATAACTCTATATATATATATATATATATATGAAAGCATTTGAAGAGGCCAGGATGATGCAAGCAGGGCTCAAGAGACATTTAAGGAAAAAGGTGAAGACTGAGAAGGTGAATGACAAGGACCTTTTTGTGTGCACAGTCTGTGACAGACCATGTCTGTCCTTGGCTGGCCTCAAATCTCACCTGCGAACCCATGGAAAACAAACCTCATCCAGCTATTCTGATTATATGTCTGTGCACACGTTTGAATGTGGTGTGTGCCAGAGGGTTTGCAAATCCAATGGGGGTCTTAAAAGACATGTTAGGATCCACAATGAGCAGAACTTACTTGCAGGTATTGGTAGTGCAAATCACAGGTGCAATCTGTGTGGGTGTTTTTTCAAAACACTGTCTGGTTTAAAAAGCCACATCAGACGCCATGAAAGGGCTAAGGTGTAGGTGCAGGAGGTGGTCAAACTCTGTTTAAGGAGTAGACAACCACCATATGATTATTAAACAACCTCTTCTTCAGTGTAATTACTAATAAACGTTTCTCTTTCTTTTTCTGCTCTGAACTTTCTCATCACCACCACCACCACCACCACCAACAACAACAACAACAACAATAAATTCTAGGCCAGAAATTGAAGATGACTTAAAAGGAATCATACTACGAATGCTGGACAAAAACCCTGAAACCCGTATCACATTACCTGAAATTAAGGTAAGATATTGTTCTCTGGTCCTCATTTGTCTACTGCAGGGGTTTTCAAACTTTTTGACTTATAAACACTTATGAAATTTATACATAAATATTTGCTTAAAATAACATATATTTTTACATTTATTTATTTAACAGTATTTAACAAATAGGTTTATTGTCAATTAAAAGATTTCGATTAAAAACCATATATAAAATCAAATTGCCCATAAAAAGTATTTGCTGTCCACGGACCCCCTGTCTTGTCCTTGCGGACCCCCTGTGGTCCGTGGACCACAGTTTGAAAACCCCTGGTCTACTGTATTTGTTTAATTTCTAATATTCAGAAACACACAATGGCTGTTGACTTCATTTATTATTTGGTGTTAAAAATTTTGGTCCGCATGAGGTATGATTCGGTCAATGACATGGTTCCACTGAAGTGGAATCGGATCACGTCCTGGGACCAGGACAAAAATTTTGAAACCAAATAATAAATGTTCTATCCTTTAGCATTCAGATTACTCTGTCAAATGGAGGCGCAATGGCCCAGTGGTTAGAGCAGCGGATTCGCGGTCGTAGGATCGCGGTTTCGATTCCCAGACCAAGCATTGTGAGTGTTTATTGAGCAAAAACACCTAAAGCTCTACAAGGCTCCGGCAGGGGATGGTGGCGAACCCTGCTGTACTCTTCCACCACAACTTTCTCTCACTCTTTCTTCCTGTTTCTGTTGTGCCTGTAATTCAAAGGGTCAGCCTTGTCACACTGTGTCACGCTGAATCTCCCCGAGAACTACGTTAAGGGTACACGTGTCTGTGGAGTGCTCAACCACTTGCATGTTAATTTCACGAGCAGGCTGTTCTGTTGATCGGATCAACTGGAACCCTCGTCGTCGTAACTGACGGAGTGCTAACCATTTCGTAACTCTGCCAAATGCAATGCTTGTTTATTACCTCCACCTTAGCGAAAGCAGAGGTATTATTTTCAGTTGTGTTTGTTTGTTTGTTTGTCTGTGGATAAGATATCTCAAGAACTGCTGGATGGATTTGGATGAAACTTTCAGGGATGTTTGGCCTTGTGACTGGCACGAACTGATTAGATTTTGGCATCGATCTGGTACTGGACAAGGATTCTGGATTATTTTACTGTTTTTTTCTTACTGGCTGTGTGGTAAGTAGCTTGCTTACCAACCACATGGTCCTGGGTTCAGTCCGACTGTGTGACACCTTGGGCAAGTGTCTTCTACTATAGCCTCGGGCCAACCAAAGCCATCTACCTATCTGTCTATCTATCTATTTATTTATCTATCTATCTATCTATCTAGCTAGCTAGCTAGCTATTTACCTGTCTATCTCTCTCTATATATATATCTATCTATCTATCTATCTAGCTCGCTATTTACCTGTCTATCTATCTCTCTCTATATATCTATCTATCTATCTATCTATCTAGCTAGCTAGCTATTTACCTGTCTATCTATCTCTCTCTATATATCTATCTATCTCTCTATATATATATCTATCCATCCATCCATCCATCCATCCATCTATCTACCTATCTACCTATGTCCATCCATCCATCCATCTATTTCTCTGTCTATCTAATATCTGATCCATTTCCAGATCCATCCATGGGTAACTAAAGATGGCACTGAACCATTGCCAAGTGAAGAAGAAAACTGTGTGTTGATAACTGTGACCGAAGAGGAAGTTGAAAACGTTGTGAAACACGTTCCACGTTTGGAAACCTTGGTAAGGTATTTCTATCTTGCGGTTGTTTAGTTCTAGGTGGTGGTTGATGAGAGGCGTTCCATCCTTGACCATCTTGTCTTTTATTCAGACATAACGTATCAAGAACTAAATTTTTTTGTGTTCTGTGCGGGGTTTTTGTTGTTGTTGTTGTTGTTGTTGTTGTTTAGGTCCTACCCTTGTTGACCTTAATCTAACTGACCCATGGTCACAGGCATTCCAGCTATGATCAACCTGTCATCTACTCTTACTCTTTTACTCTTTTACTTGTTTCAGTCATTTGACTGCGGCCATGCTGGAGCACCACCTTTTAGTCGAGCAAATCGACCCCGGGACTTATTCTTTGTAAGCCTAGTACTTATTCTATCTGGTCTCTTTTTGCCGAACCGCTAAGTTACGAGGGACGTAAACACACCAGCATCGGTTGTCAAGCGATGTTGCGGGGACAGACACAGACACACAAACACACACACACACATATATATATACATATATACGACGGGCTTCTTTCAGTTTCCGTCTACCAAATCCACTCACAAGGCTTTAGTCGGCCCGAGGCTATAGTAGAAGACACTTGCCCAAGGTGCCACGCAGTGGAACTGAACCCGGAACCATGTGGTTGGTAAGCAAGCTACTTACAGACTTATAATCAGTGATGTTCCATCCATGACTGTCCTGCCTTTATGCATGTCTAAGTCTTGGCTGTTGTCCTACATTGCCTGGCAAGTGGGCACTTCTCTCTTTCGTGATGTAAAGGTGAGATTTGAGGGAGAGATTTGACTACTGTTTCTAGCAGGGTGAGCCACACCTTGGTGCAGAGGCTTGAGGTTGGTACCATGTCTCCCATCATGTGTAGTGTTGGTAATTAACGCACAGAGTTAATGAATTAGATAATTAATCAATTGATTTTTTTGCAAGCTTTTTTTTAAAATCTCAAAAACCTCGCCGCCACCACCACCACCATCATCATCATCATCGTCATCATCACCGTCATCAGCAACATCAACACCATCAGCAGCAACACTGCTGGAGCTGATGAGGGTAATTGTACATTGTCACTCACACTGCTAGAAATAACAAGCAAATTCCCAGCCTTCACATTATTTTTCCTTCCAAATATTCGTTTCATTTTTATATATTTGGTTTTCATTTTTCTCCTTCTCCTCTCTTTTTCTCTCCCCACTTCCTCTCTCCTTTCTCCCCCCTCCCTATCCTTCCTCTCCGTCTCCCTCTGTCTCTCCCCTGTCTGTCCCCACTCTCCCCTATATATATATCCCCTCCTTGTCTCCCTCACTCTAGGTGCCCTCTTCTCCATCCCCACTCATCTCCTCACCCCTGTCCCCAGCTTCTACACCTTTTCCTTTCACTCTCCCTCTTCCCACCCTCCCCATCTATTCCCCTTTCAGCCCCCCCCCCCCATCCTACCCACCTCTCACCCCCTCTCTCATCCTCCTCCCTTCCCCCCTCTCCACCTATTCCCCTTTCAGCCCCCCCTCCCGTCCTACCCACTTTTCACCCACCCTTGCTCTCTCTCCTCCTCCTCCCTTTTCCCCTCTCCCACCCTCTCCACCTATACCCATTTCATCCTCCCCATCCTACCCACTTCTCACCAACCCTCTCTCTCTCTCTCTCCTCCCCCCCTCTTCCTCCTCCTCCTCCTCCTCCTCCTCCTCCTCCCCCTCCTTTCCCCCTCTCCCACCCCTCACCACCTCGTTGTTCTTTTTCTCCACCATGTCTTTGTCTTTCAGATTTTGGTCAAAAGCATTCTAAGGCAAAAGTCCTTCCGAAACCCGTACAGGTACCAATACCACCACAACCACCGCCATTATCGCGGAGACTTAAAAATTAACGGCCGTTCCCATTCGGCGCCAGAACCATTTCTCAGTCTCTTCCGAAGGTTTGTAGAAAGCGTAGACAGGAGCCGCCCCACGGCGTGCTCTGCCCGACGAACACGACAGCAGCACCATGTGGCGCCCTCTGCATTGTGTGCTACACGGCATGCGCTATGTGTGTGTATGTGTGTATGTTTTATTGCGATACATGTGTGCCACACGGCCAGGGGAGTTGTGCTTCTGCTCCATGGTCCTTGCTACATGATCAGCTCGCTGCAGTAGATATAGATAGATAGACAAGTAGATAGATGTATAGTCATATAGACAATCTGTGTTTGCTGCACGTCTGGTGGTGAAGAATTTTCAGCTTTCTTAAAGCTTATATATACACACACACACACATATATATATATATATATATATATATATATATATATATATATATATATATATATATATATATATAAATATATATGTATTATAGTTTTCTATAGCTTTCCATGTAGCTTGTAGTTGTGCCTTGGTAGAAATATGTCACTTAACTAACGTGTGTATGTATATATATATGTGTGTGTGTATATAGCTATATATATATATATATATATATATATATATATATGTATGTATGTATATATGTGTTTATAATGGATATATATATATATTTTATATAACATACATACATACATACACAAATACATACATATATGTATATATATATATATATATATATATATATATATATATATATATATGTGTGTGTGTGTATGTATATGTATATATATGTGTGTATAATGGATATATATATATTTTATATAAAATACATACATACATACATACATATATATATATATATATATATATATATATATATATATATATATATATATATATATATATATATATACATATATGTACAGGGTAATTCAAAGGTCACCATACATACATAGGAAAATTTTATTTTTTTAATAAAAAACAGTTAAATAAAAAAAAAACTGTTTCTTATAAAAAAAAATAAATTGGTCTTATGTATGGCAACTTTTGAATCACCCTGTATATATATATGTATATATACACACACACACACCTATATATATGTATGTATGTACATATGCTAGCTGAGTATCCTGTCTTGCTGGGTAATTTTCACAATAGAATGCTATGACAGACTTTTGGAATATCACACCCACCTAAGTTGAATTTTCTCCATTTTGATGTGGATTTTTTTCAAATTTTTCTTTCCACTACACCCTTGCAAATGATGTGGGGATGGTTGGGGGTAGGAGCTTTTCACAAAAGAAAAACTTTTGAAAATTTATGAATCCCCCAAGTTTACCTCAAGAAAAGCAAAAAAAATGAAAGAAACAGGAAAAGGGTATCTTCTCTGTTGCTGTCACAGATTTTGAAATTTTAAAATTAAGTGAATATTTTCAAGTTTGTTATATTGATGTACTTTTTCATGCTGAATCTGACTGACTTTGGCATTCATTTATTTCAGGAAAATTTTAGAAAAATGTTACAGAGGTTTAAAGTTTGATCATTTTTATCCAATCAGAAAAACAGGATTTGTGCATTATAGTTGTCATAAAATGAAAGTAAACATTAGAATGTGAGGTTTTAGACAAAGTGAGATCAATGCATGAAAGTTAATTCATATACAAAGAGAGTGAGTGTCAAAGAGTATTGTAAATATATATAGAGAGATAAATTAGTGAAGAAAAGTAGTTTCAGTTCCAGCAGCCAGAGCCAATTAGCTGTCTGGTGGTACAAGTCTTAAAACTATACACTACAAAATCCAGGAAACTGACCTTATGAGTCTATGGCTCAGGAAGAATCATTGAGCTTCTTTCTAAATCTTGGAGAACATTAGCTAATGTGTCCATTGTTGCTGTTTAGCCACAGGTCAGTCCTGAATCTGCAGACCTACGATGAAAACTATTCCAACTGTGACCATCCTGTCTGCTATTCTGACTTAGTATATCTAGGACTACATTAGCTAATGTATTCTTCCTTCCTTGTTTTTGTTGTTGTTTAGCCACAGGTTAGGCATAATCCATTAGTCCTTTGATCTAAGGTGTTCCAGCCATGCCAGTCCTGTATTTTATTCAGACCAAGTATGCTTGGGACTACATTATCTAATATGTCTTTCCTTGTTGCTATGTAATCCCAGGTTAACTGTGACCCAACAGAGCTTTGATGAAAGATGTTGCGGCCATCACTGAGTCATCTTTTATGTTTAACCACAGCTTACCTTGGACTACATTATCTAATGTTTCTTCGCCTTATACACATTGAAAATGAGGAATCAAGATTTGAGGGGAATATTTGGCTGCTATTTCCACCAGATTGGGTGACCCCTTAGCTAGTCCTTTGCAGGCTTGGTTTAATCTTTTAGTATTCAAACCAGTCATATCCAGCCCAAACATTCTACCTATTTTATAGTCAAACCAGCCAGATCTGGCTTCTCACACCTACCCTACAAGGACGTTCTAAGAATATAACGTCACATAGTTGAAATCTCAGGGCTATGAGATAATGCATGATTAATTCAAAAAGATGTGTATAAATAATCATTATATTGAACAGACTAATCTGAATGCTAAAGGGTCTGCTGGATTAGGACCAACCTAGGGCTAAATAACAAGATAGGACACATTAGATAATGTAGTCCAAGATACACTATCTAAATAAAAGATAGGATGGTCACGGCTGGAACACCTTTAAGCCTTTTAGCATTTAAACTAGCCCCATTCACCCTAAATATTCTGCCTTGTTTTATGTTCAAATTGACCTGCTCCAGCCTCTCACACCTACCCTACAATGTAATTATGCAGTCATATCTTAGAAAACTACTTTATAATGCATGATTAATTAAAAAAAACAAGGCCAGATCCAGCCTCTCACACCTACCCTACAATGTCATTCTAAAAAGAAACAATCACATCATTGAAATCTTGAAGCTGAGATAATGCATGATTAATTGAAAACAAGGCCAGATCCAGCCTCTCACACCTACCCTACAATGTCATTCTAAAACGAAACAATCACATCATTGAAATTTCAAAGCTGTGAGATAATCCATGATTACTTCAAAACAATGTGGATAAATAAGGAATACGTTTGACAGAGTAATCTAGGTATTAAAAGGGTTAATTGATTCTTCTTTTCTTTTTTTTTTTTTTTTTTTTATAGGAAGACGTCCGCAGATTCAATTATTGGCGGAACTCTTAGTGAAGACAGCTAAGATGGATGTCACTGGACACAGTGAGACAGACAGAAAGAGAGATGGTGGTGTACTGTGAGGAGTAGTGGTGGTATTGGTGGTGGTGGTGGTGGACGAGGAGAAAAGGTTGTAGGAGACAGCAAATTTTCAGTAGTGTCTGTGGGAGGGCATGGCATCAGATTGGCTGAGGTTTTAGATCAGAGGTTCTCAACATGGGTGGCACCACTCCACCTCCCTGCAAGGCGATGCTGGTGATATCGAAGGGAATGTTAAGCTTTAGGGGGTCAGCCGGATAACATAATTAACATACTAAGTTTTACCTGTAGTAGTAAATATATTATACTTGTTAAAGCTAGTAATGGTTGTCGAAATAAAATAAGAAATAAGTAGTGTGCTGCTATTACTAGCAGGTCAAGCAACTGTGTAGAGGTAGACTCTGCCCAGTTGCTTGATCTGATATAGAAAATTTGGCAAGATCTCATCAGGCACAAGGAAGTCATTAATTTGCAATGTGTAAAGTATATTTAACACCTTTTGTCTTTTTAGTTGTGATGCTTCACCTGCCATTTAGCTGGACACTACTTGAAAGTGGGGTGCAACAAATAAAGACAGAGACAGAGAGAGGGTGCATGGGGGGGGGGGGGAGAAACATATGAAAATGTCTGATGTCAAATAAGTCAGCATTCGTTCAGTAGTGTCAAATAGGTAGCATCAAAATTTTCATACCCAGTTCTTCCTTTTTTTTTTTTTTCATTTTTTTTTCTGGAGTTTGATAAGATAAAAGAATTCCCCCACCCCACAAACCGCCACCACCACCACAACAACCTCCCACCCCGTTCCCCCACTTGCGGAATGTGGTTTGGCGGGGGCAGAATTGTTTGAGCGCTAGACAGGCGAAAACGGGCGTTATGGTTTTGTTGTGAGTTCACACCACTACCACCACCACCACTACCACCATTACTACAACCACTACTACCACCCCTACTGCTACTACTGTTACAGTTACTACAATCACAAGAACTGCTGTTGCTATCACCACCACCACCACCACCACACAACTACTACTGTTGCTGCTGCCCCTCCTGCTGTAACCACTACAACGACAACTGTTGTTGCTACTACCACAACTGCTGCTGAAACTACTACTACTATTATAACTGCTGCAATCGCAACTACCACCTCCGTTACTACTGCTGATGCAACAGCTAGTCAAACAACAGAAGCGACCAAAACAGACCACCACCACCAACCCCCATCATAACTACTTCAACCGCCACAGCTACAAACCAACATCACCACTCGACAACCATTTACTAACACCTCTACAACAACCACAGGTACCACTGCCATCACCACCACCACAACCACTCCACTACCATCACCGCCCCACTATATCACCACCACCACCACCACTCCACTACCATCACCGTCCCACTATATCACCACCACCACAACCACTCCACTATCATCACCGCCCCACTATATCACCACCACCACCACCACTCCACTACCATCACCGTCCCACTATATCACCACCACCACCACCACCACTCCACTACCATCACCGCCCCACTATATCACCACCACCACCACCACTCCACTACCATCACCGTCCCACTATATCACCACCACCACAACCACTCCACTACCATCACCGCCCCACTATATCACCACCACCACCACCACCACTCCACTACCATCACCACCCCACTATATCACCACCACCACAACCACTCCACTACCATCACCGCCCCACTATATCACCACCACCACAACCACTCCACTACCAACACCACCCCACTATATCACCACCACCACCACCATCACTACATCAACCACCAATACTACCACTACGACCTCCACCATTATCACCACCAATGCCACCACTACCACTTGTGTAAAGAAGTGCTGATCTGTAACTCTGGAGGGACCCTGTGGTATAGGTAGACCCTGGAAGACATGGGACTTGGTGGTGAAGCATGATCTTTGAACTTTGAGCCTCACAGAGGCAATAACTAGCGACCGAGACCTTTGGTGATGTGCTGTGCTTGAGAGGAGCCATCCAGTCAAGTGCACTTGTGCTGGTGGCACATAAAGAAAATCTTTTGAATGTTGGGCCTCACGGAGGCAAAGCGGCTGAGTTCCTTTCAAGCATTGGGCCTCACAGAGGTAATGACTGAGACCTTTGGGATCTTTTTTAAAACGGGGGCCACATTTTTCATTAACGAAACACTTTGAAACTTGGAACACTGGTAGAATGTGTCATATAAAACATCTTTTTCTCTTAGTCTTCTTTAAAAAAAAAGAAATCCCTAAGTTATTCCATGTGAAAGTTGTCGTATTTCTGTAATTTCAACCAATCACTGACGTCCATTCAGCCGATATACATTAAGTGCCGACTACATAAACAAACGATTCTGAAACAATTAACCCTAACCCTAACCCTAACTCTAACCCTAACCCTAACCCTAAGGTTAGGGTTAGGGTTAGGGTTAGGGTTAAAGCAAATTTAAAATGAAAAAAGCAAATAAAACGAAGAATCGTTTGTTTATGTAGTCGGCACTTAATGTATATCGACTGAATGGACGTCAGTGATTGGTTGAAATTATTGAAATAAGACAATTTTTTACATGAAATAAATTCGAATACAAAAATATTTTTCTGTTCTATAACACAAAATAGATAAGTATACGAAGTTTGAAAGTCTTTCCGTACCAAAAACACTACGTAAAACATTAATGAAAAATGTGGCCCCCGTTTTAAAAAAGATCCGACCTTTGGCATTATGTTGTGCTTGAAAACAAGACCCCTCAAGCCGAGGAAAATTGCAGTCATGGCTGATACCAGTGT
>NC_142957.1:7007650-7010150 GCF_046866305.1 Octopus bimaculoides | reverse complement strand
CCTTGTGCCAAAATTTGAAGTTATTATTAAGGTTGTGAGCTGGCAGAACCATTAGCATGTCAGACAAAATGCTTTGCAGCATTTTTTTCCAACTCTTTAGATCCTGAGTTCAGATGCTACCAAGGTTAATTTTATCTTCCATCTTTCCAGGGTTGATAAAATAAGCAGCATTTGAGGTGGACCAGTTTCATCGACCTATCTTTCCCTCTAAAATTGCTGGCTTTGTGCTAAATCGTTGAAGCTATTATTATTGTTATTATTATTATTATTATTATTATTATTATTATATATGGAGGCGCAATAGCCCAGTGGTTAGGGTGGCGGACTCGCGGTCATAGGATCGCGGTTTCGATTCCCAGACCGGGCGTTGTGAGTGTTTATTGAGCGAAAACACCTAAAGCTCAACGAGACTCTGGCAGGGGATGGTGACGAACCCTGCTGTACTCTTTCACCACAACTTTCTCTCACTCTTACTTCCTGTTTCTGTTGTACCTGTATTTCAAAGGGTCAGCCTTGTCACACTGTGTGACACTGAATTTCCCCGAGAACTACCTTAAGGGTACATGTATCTGTGGAGTGCTCAGCCACTTGCATGTTAATTTCACGAGTGGGCTGTTCCATTGATCGGATCAACTGGAACCCTCGACGTCGTAAGTGACGGAGTGCCAACACAACAATTATTGTTATTATTATTATTATTATTGTTGAAGGTGGTAAGCTGGCAGAATTGTTAGCAGGCCAAGCGAAATGCTAAACGGTATTTCATCTGCTGCTACATTCTGAGTTCAAATTCCGCCAAGGGTGACTTTGCCTTTCATCCTTCTGGGGTCGATAAATTAAGTATCGGTGAAATGCTGGGGTTGATGTAATCAGCCAAGTCCTCTCCCCCACAAAATTTCCAGCCTTGTGCCTACACTAGAATGGATTATGATTAGTATTATTAATTCTTTGAGAACTACATCAAAATTTTTATGATGTTTTTTTTTCTTACAAAAAAAGAAAGAAATACATCTGAGAGGGGGGGAATATTCATATTTAAGAAATGTCTCTAGTTTCCAAGTGCAGTGTGAGAATGTCCTAACAATATTTACAGATCCTAGTGTTTCTGTTTTTTCTTGAACATGCCTATGGCCATCCTTACAGGCAACTTGTCAATGTCTTTATAGAAGTAGCTATCTATCATTCCAGTTCTATATAATCACAAATGAGATGATTGATATCACATTATTCAGTTACTGTTACGTCTTTAATTCTATAGCTAGTGGCATTTAGAGATCATAGTCTTGTAATTCTTTAGGAATGTTCTTATGGCTGTCCATGTCTTTACAGCAAACTGCTAGTGTGGCCATGAATATTAAAGTAGCCCAGAATTATGCCAATCTGTTGGTGTATCATAGTGAGGCCCAGAAATTCTTACCCCTTCACTGAACTTAACCTTAAATTGAATAATTAATAGTGACTATATCGGTGCCATTTCATACACCATGGTTGAACTCTCTACCATAATTTCTTGTAAGAATAGTTTCCGGTCACGTCTGCAATTTACCTCTGCCATCACTAATACTTCTGTTACTTTCTTTGATAACCTCCATCGCAACTGTCAGCCCTCTCATTTCAACCTCTGCTCATTATAAATCCCTTGACTCCCACGTCTCCGCTCACTCTACTCACAGTAGGGCTGTCATCCTATTCTCTTGGATACCTTTGACTTCAAATATTATGCAATAAAGACTCAGAATTTCTTAACCAAATCCAACGAAATGCATTAATTTTTCCCATCTCACTCTCCTCCATTTTTTTACTAAGGTAGCCATGTATCTGCTCTACAGCAAGTCACCTATCTCTGTGCCCTCTATACCTTAAAATCTATCAACTAGCACAAAGTCACAACCCATCAATACTACTACCCCACTCCTGGTTGAGGGAGTTTTTTGACTTGCGATTTCCTTGGTGACCCTGTTGATACTGGTGCCACAGAAAAAGTACCCAGAACCCGCTGTAAAGTGGTTGGTGTTAGGAAAGGCATCCAGTTGTAACAACCATGCCGAAACAGAATGGATCCTGGTACAGCTCCTGGCCTAGCCAGCTCCTATCAAACCGTCCAACCCATGCCAGCATGGAAAATGGACGTTAAATGATGACGGTTGTGTAACCCCCAACACTTAAGCCTATTCTATACTCCAGTGAACCCAGATTAGAAGACAGAACCTCTGCACCTTTACTTCATAATATACCCCCCACCCAGACCAAGTCCCTTTTTTTTTTTGTCATATTTCATCTGTCTGCCTTGCTTCATCCAAGATTTACATCTCCACAAATTTCATTTACTTTCATTTGACCCTTTAACTAACTGCTCCTATCTTTCTCAACCGGATCCCAAATCTCTTTCAAAACCCAACAGATCTTATAATTAGATATTCCACTGCTTCATCTAATCACACACACACACACACACACACACCAGCCTCTGGCTCACAGGCATTTTGTCTGCCTTTATGCT
>NC_142957.1:6910150-7000150 GCF_046866305.1 Octopus bimaculoides | reverse complement strand
TATTTTTCTTTCCCTTTCACCATTTCCTCTCTCTCTCTCTCACTCCTCCTTGACTCTCTCGTCGCTGACACATGATGAAAGGGGATATTTCTTTCTGTCCACTGCCTTCCTAAAGGAAAGACGTGCCTTTTTCTGTCTCTTCTCTCATGGCTTGTCTACCTAGCGTTCATAATAATTTTTCAATCGTCTTGGCTCAACAGCCCTCACCGCTTGTTTTTACTGTCTTGTTCTCACTGTCCTGTTCTTGTTAACACTTTGACCCTCTGTGAAAAATCCCAAATTTGATTTAATTTGCTTTGCGGTAAGGACTGTTTCAACGAAGTCATGTATTGTCCTTGCCTTTGAAACGCAGAGGTAGATGAAACAGGGACAACTAACGAAGGGATATACTCTTTATATTGCATGTCTCGTTTCTCTGATTGTTCTTTTTCATTGTTCGAAAAAATGTGCGTTTTCTATGTTTTTGTTTTTTCTACTTTCATTTCTCATTGTGTTTAACGGTTTTTTTTTTCATGTCCTGTGCCCATATATGCATGTATATATACATATATATGTAGGTATGTACATATATGTATGGATATATGCACATATTTATATATCATTTATATTATATATATATATATATATATATATGTGCCCGCGGCATGTCTAAGGACTTTCGAGCGAGATCGTTGCCAGTGCCCCTGGACTGGCTCTTGTGCGGGTGGCACATAAAATACACCATTTTGAGCGTGGCCGTTGCCAGTAACCGCCTGACTGGCCTTCGTAGGATTTTTGAGCGAGATCATTGCCAGTGCCCCTGGACTGACTCTTGTGCAGGTGGCACATAAAATACACCATCTTGAGCGTGGTCGTTGCCAGTACCGCCTGACAGGCCTTCATGCGGGTGACACGTAAAAGTACCCACTACACTCTCAGAGTGGTTGGCGTTAGGAAGGGCATCCAGCCGTAGAAACTCTGCCAAATCAGATTGGAGCCTGGTGTAGCCATCTGGTTTCACCAGTCCTCAGTCAAATCGTCCAACCCATGCCAGCATGGAAAGCGGACGTTAAACGACGACGACGATGATGATGATAGCGAAGAGGAAAGTGGAGATTTATTCGCATCCAGAACTTTCTATGAAAAAGCTTTATACAGCATATATAATACTGACCTACATATATTTCGACTGCAATGACTGTACATTTCTCTGTATGCAATTATATATCCCAGTTGCTACAATTTCACCAAGGGTCTATCACTCACAACGTTTTCAAAGTGAACTAATTCAAACAAGTGTTCTGCATTGGTGTTCAGGTAAAGGTGATTGCATTACTTTTTAAATCCAATGGAATTTCGGTCTTATTATCACCGCCACTCGTATTACAGTTGAAGCATGGTTTTAAAATGTTGATTCAGATTTCAATTAATTGAGCAGTTTTGTTCATATTTTGCTGTGTAGAGAACATTATTTATCCAGGGGTATATCACTTATTTTGGGTTTATACCCACAATTAATATTGAGAACCTTTGTTTAGTACTTCTTCTTCAGTTGTGGTAACAACAAAGGTAAGGACACCTGTCCGTCCATTGTAAATAATGTACATAATTCCTCATCTCTGAAATTTAGAACACTATTATCTAATTGGTATGGAACCAACATTAGACTTCAAGTGGGGACATACAGAGAAACTCCATCAGAAACTAGCAATGGTGCGGGGACAAACACAGACACAAACATACACATACATATACACACACACACACATATATATATATATGTTGCCAGTACCGCCTGACTGGACTTCGTGCGAGTGACAATTAAAAGCACCCACAACACTCACTGAGTGGTTGGCGTTAGGAAGGGCATCCAGCTGTAGAAAACTCTGCCAAATCAGATTGGAGCCTGGTGTTGCCATCCGGTTTCACCGGTCCTCAGTCAAATCGTCCAACCCATGCTAGCATGGAAAGCGGACGTTAAACGATGATGATGATGATGATGAACAGGCTTCTTTCAGTTTCTGTCTACCATATCCACTCACAAGGCTTTGGTCAGCCCGAGACTATAGTAGAAGACACTTGACGAAGGTGCCATGCAGTAGGAATGAACCATGTAGTTGATAAGCAAGCTACTTACCATACAGCCACTCCTGCACCTAAAAAGATATGGTAAATTCTGAAAATTTATTTTGGGTATGTAAGTGTAAATATGCTGGTTTATGATTGAGACCCAAATTGCAGGTAACCTTTCAACAAGATGCCAAAACGCAGCTGCATTGAATGCCATGGGTGGCAGTTGCAAATAATTGTCATGAAAGCTGAAATGCATGTGCATCGTGCGGCGGTTATTGTCGACAACAGAGACAGAACAAGCAATTGGGTGATTGCAAGCAGGACAGCATACCCTAGTTGTTGTGAAAGCTTCCAATGTCCATGTCAGCACCATCTAACAGCACTGCAGACCATGCCTGCAGAGGGCGCCCCCGAGTGACCACACCCTGCTTGAGGGCCTGTCCTCATTGCCTGCCACCATCAGGCATGACTACATTCTGTTCTTCTAAGATGTGTATCCTTATGTACGCATATGTTCGTGTCCTTGTTTGTTTGTGTGCCTTAGTTTTCTTCACTCATTTATTACTGTTCTTATTTTATTATTTCAACTCACGTCCATTGTCCGGAAATCTTTCATCACACATCTGTGACCTCTTCGGCGACACTTTTCACTTTCGTGTGTGTTCTTGCTCCACTTATTCCATTCTGTTCTTCTAAGATGTGTATCCTTATGTACGCATATGTTCGTGTCCTTGTTTGTTTGTGTGCCTTAGTTTTTAGCAGCAGTGTGGCCTTCCCCACAGCCCATCCTCTCACCCCATTCTGCTGCCGCTGTCCTAATTCCCGAAAATATGGTACACTTCCTGTATTCCTCAGTGTATGTGTGTTCGCCCATGGTGTTGCCATCGTGGTAGTTGTTTTTGGTGTTACCATCATTGTTAATCGTATTGCTGACATTGCTGTGGCTGTCTGTGAAATTTCTTGGGTTCGCTTCATATGTTGTATGTATTTATGCCCTGTATGTGGAGGCACAATTGCCCAGTGGTTAGGGCAGCGGACTCGCGGTCATAGGATCGCGGTTTCGATTCCCAGACCGGGCGTTGGTAGTGTTTATTGAGCACCGATATTGGCATGCCATACATGAATATGTCACGCCATACAATCTCGATGTGCTGGATCCTCCCTCTACCAGAACACATCACAATGACTCATAGACTGTGGTCAATGTGCATCCAAGAAATTGACTTTATCAGATTTATCAACATTTATCTCTGACATAATGGAATTAAAAACATATTTCACAGTCACACGTCTCGTGTTTCATTTGCAATTCAGTGTAAGTGGTTGGTTAGGAAGAAAGCTTCTTATTTCCTTATTGCCCACAAGGGGCTAAACATAGAGGGGGCAAACAAGGACAGACAAACAGATTAAGTCGATTGCATCGACCCCAGTGCGTAACTGGTACTTAATTTATCGACCTCGAAAGGATGAAAGGCAAAGTCGACCTCGGCGGAATTTGAGCTCAGAACTTGACGGCAGACGAAATACCCACTAAGCATTTCGCCTGGCGTGCTAACGTTTCTACCAGCTCACCATCCTTCTTACCACACAGCCACACACCATCATCATCATCACCTGAAAGGACAAGCCTGTGTTTGTGGAAAACAGTGATTTTACTTCGCTTCACGTGTCTTATCATGTCAAGCAAATTGCCCCCACATCTCCCAGTCTCTCGTCATTTCTTTAGCGAGGAAAGAATCAGTTTTTTAACTGGAATGTCAGATGTTCTTGTTTTACAGGTAACTCTAAAAACGAAAGTATTTTCTTTTCACTGAAAAATGATAAAAGCAAGCAAATTTACTTTTATGGGTAAGTTTTTAATTCTCACCATGTCAAATATGCTATAATTTATACATATGTATGTATGTAATTTATATATGTGTGTGTGTATGTGTATATATATATATATATATATATATATATATGTATATATATATTATGTTTAGCCATTTGTGTTGAATGACTTCTGATGTGAAATTGTCTGTTGAGACGGATATTGTCGAATATTAGGATGGTCATTTTATTATTTTTTTTTTTCCTAAATAAACACACACACACACACTATTTATTTTTTCTTCACTCATTTATTACTGATCTTATTTTATTATTTCAACTCACATCCATTGTCCGGAAATCTTTCATCACACATTTGTGACCTCTTCGGCGACACTTTTCATTTAAGTTAGTTTTTGTTTGTGGCAGATGTTCAGGTGCAATAAAGACTGTAAACAAACAGGAAACAACTTCTATCTCATTCCAGGGTGAAAAACTAGAGGTAGTCGATAGCTTCCGCTATCTGGGCGACCAAGTTAGTAGTGGGGGTGGGTGCGCTGAAAGTGTAGCTGCTAGAATAAGAATAGCCTGGGCAAAGTTTAGAGAGCTCTTACCCCTGCTGGCGACAAAGGGACTCTCACTCAGAGTAAAAGGCAGACTGTATGACGCATGCATACAAACAGCCATGCTACATGGCAGTGAAACATGGGCTGTAACTGCTGAGGACATACGTAAGCTCGCAAGGAATGAAGCCAGTATGCTCCGTTGGATGTGTAATGTCAATGTGAATACCCGTCAGAGTGTAAGTATCTTGAGAGAAAAGCTGAACATTAGAAGCATCAGTTGTGGTGTGCAAGAGAGACGATTGCGCTGGTATGGACATGTGGTGAGAATGGATGAGGATAGCTGCGTGAAAAAGTGCCACACCCTAACAGTTGAGGGAACCCGTGGAAGAGGTAGGCCCAGGAAGACCTGGGCTGAGGTGGTGAGGCAAGACGTTCGTACATTGGGCCTCACCGAGGCGATGACTACTGACCGAGACCTTTGGAAATGTGCTGTGCTTGAGAAGACCCGGCAAGCCAAGTAAGATCGTTGCCAGTGCCCCTGGACTGGTTCTTGTGCGGGTGGCACATGAGATGCACCATTTTGAGCGTGGCCGTTGCCAGTACCGCCTGACTGGCTCCCGTAGGATTTTCGAGCGAGATCGTTGCCAGTACCCCTGGACTGGCT
This sequence comes from Octopus bimaculoides, assembly GCF_046866305.1. Lineage (NCBI taxonomy): Eukaryota > Metazoa > Mollusca > Cephalopoda > Octopoda > Octopodidae > Octopus > Octopus bimaculoides. Next base: position 6,995,056 of record NC_142957.1, on the reverse strand, counting down.
TGTGCGGGTGGCACATAAAAGACACCATTTCGAGCGTGGCCGTTTTCGTGCGGGTGACACGTAAAAGCACCCACTACACTCTCTGAGTGGTTGGCGTTAGGAAGGGCATCCAGCTGTAGAAACTCTGCCAAATTAGACTGGAGCCTGGTGTTGCCATCCGGTTTCACCAGTCCTCAGTCAAATCGTCCAACCCATGCTAGCATGGAAAGCGGACGTTAAACGATGATGATGATGATGATGATGTGTGTTCTTGCTCCACTTATTCCATTTTGTTCTTCTAAGATGTGTATCCTTATGTACGCATATGTTCGTGTCCTTGTTTGTTTGTGTGCCTTAGTTTTCTTCACTCATTTATTACTGTTCTTATTTTATTATTTCAACTCACGTCCATTGTCCGGAAATCTTTCATCACACATCTGTGACCTCTTCGGCGACACTTTTCATTTTCATGTGTGTTCTTGCTCCACTTATTCCATTCTGTTCTTCTAAGATGTGTATCCTTATGTACGCATATGTTCATGTCCTTGTTTGTTTGTGTGCCTTAGTTTTTAGCAGCAGTGTGGCCTTCCCCACAGCCCATCCTCTCACCCCATTCTGCTGCCGCTGTCCTAATTCCCGAAAATATGGTACACTTCCTGTATTCCTCAGTGTATGTGTGTTCGCCCATGGTGTTGCCATCATGGTAGTTGTTTTTGGTGTTACCATCATTGTTAATCGTATTGCTGACATTGCTGTGGCTGTCTGTGAAATTTCTTGGGTTCGCTTCATATGTTGTATGTATTTATGCCCTGTATGTGGAGGCACAATGGCCCAGTGGTTAGGGCAGCGGACTCGCGGTCATAGGATCGCGGTTTCGATTCCCAGACCGGGTGTTGGTAGTGTTTATTGAGGGAAAACACTTAAAGCCCCACGAGGCTCCGGCAAGGGACGGTGGCGAACCCTGCTGTACACTTTCACCACAACTGTCTCTCACTCTTTCTTCCTGTTTCTGTTGTGCCTGTAATTCAAGGGGTCAGCCTTGTCACACTCCGTGTCACACTGAATCTCCCCCGAGAACTACGTTAAGGGTACACGGGTCTGTGGAGTGCTCAGCCACTTGCACGCTAATTTCACGAGCAGGCTGTTCCGTTGATCGGATCAACTGGAACCCTCGTCGTCATAAGCGACAGAGTGCCAACAATTATGCTCTTTATATAGATTTATTTATTTATTTTATCTAACACTATATCTTATGTGTATATGATGACTGGCACCTGCGCCAGTGGAGCACTAACAGCACTGTCGAGCCGTCGAGCGTGTTAGAGCAGCTGTCTGGCTTCCGTGCTAGTGGCCCGTAAATAGCACCATTTGAGCGTAATCGTTACCAGCATTGCCTTCTAGCACTTGTGCTGGTGGCACATTAGAAAATCATTCGAGTGAGGTCGTTGCTAGTGCCGCTGGACTGGCTCCCGTGTAGGTGGCACATAAAAAACACATTTTTAAGCGTGGCCATTGCCAGTACTGCCTGACTGGCCATCGTGCTGGTGGCACGTAAAAAGCACCCATTACACTCTCGGAGTGGTTGGCGTTAGGAAGGGCATCCAGCTGTAGAAACATAGCCAGATCAGATTGGAGCCTGGTGCAGCCTTCTGGTTGGCCAGTCCAACCCATGCTAGCATGGAAAGCGGACGTTAAACGATGATGATGATGATGATACACGTCTGTATGTATGTTTTGTATATATGCAAAAACTAACATTTCATTTTCTGAGCTGAGATTTGAAACCAAATCTAAGGATTCTCGCTCGCCTGATCCACCACTGACCAAACAGCCAGGAAAGAAATTTCTTTGTCCTGTTAAAAAGTGGTGGATGGATTTCCATTCTACCTCTGACCTGAGCTGTGTCACTGGAGGTTCAACTGGACAACAGGTGACCTATATAAGTACAGACTACTCCTACCGTATGTCTGTTCCTCTAGCTAGAATGATCATTATGAATACAATTTCCTCGTGAAATTAGCGTGCAAGTGGCTGAGCACTCCACAGACCCGTGTACCCTTAACGTAATTCTCGGGGGAGATTCAGTGTGACACGGAGTGTGACAAGGCTGACCCCTTGAATTACAGGCACAACAGAAACAGGAAGTAAGAGTGAGAGAGAAAGTTGTGGTGGAAGAGTACAGCAGGGTTCGCCACCATACCCTGTGAAATTAACGTGCAAGTGGCTGAGCACTCCACAGACCCGTGTACCCTTAACGTAGTTCTTGGGGGAGATTCAGTGTGACACGGAGTGTGACAAGGCTGACCCCTTGAATTACAGGCACAACAGAAACAGGAAGAAAGAGTGAGAGACAGTTGTGGTGAAAGTGTACAGCAGGGTTCGCCACCATCCCTTGCCGGAGCCTCGTGGGGCTTTAAGTGTTTTCCCTCAATAAACACTACCAACACCCGGTCTGGGAATCGAAACTGCGATCCTATGACCGCGAGTCCGCTGCCCTAACCACTGGGCCATTGTGCCTCCACATACAGGGCATAAATACATACAACATATGAAGCGAACCCAAGAAATTTCACAGACAGCCACAGCAATGTCAGCAATACGATTAACAATGATGGTAACAACAAAAACAACTACCATGATGGCAACACCATGGGCGAACACACATACACTGAGGAATACAGGAAGTGTACCATATTTTCGGGAATTAGGACAGCGGCAGCAGAATGGGGTGAGAGGATGGGCTGTGGGGAAGGCCACACTGCTGCTAAAAACTAAGGCACACAAACAAACAAGGACACGAACATATGCGTACATAAGGATACACATCTTAGAAGAACAGAATGGAATAAGTGGAGCAAGAACACACATGAAAATGAAAAGTGTCGCCGAAGAGGTCACAGATGTGTGATGAAAGATTTCCGGACAATGGACGTGAGTTGAAATAATAAAATAAGAACAATAATAAATGAGTGAAGAAAACTAAGGCACACAAACAAACAAGGACACGAACATATGCGTACATAAGGATACACATCTTAGAAGAACAAAATGGAATAAGTGGAGCAAGAACACACATCATCATCATCATCATCATCGTTTAACGTCCGCTTTCCATGCTAGCATGGGTTGGACGATTTGACTGAGGACTGGTGAAACCGGATGGCAATACCAGGCTCCAGTCTAATTTGGCAGAGTTTCTACAGCTGGATGCCCTTCCTAACGCCAACCACTCAGAGAGTGTAGTGGGTGCTATGCGCCATTTTGAGCGTGGCCGTTGCCAGTACCGCCTGACTGGCCTTCGTAGGATTTTCGAGCGAGATCGTTGCCAGTGCCGCTGGACTGACTCTTGTGCGGGTGGCACATAAAAGACACCATTTTGAGCGTAGCCGTTGCCAGTACCGCCTGACTATGTATGTATTTGTGAGTGGGTGTGTGTGTAAGCATGAATGTGCATAAATTGACACTGATACAAAGAGCTTATTGTCTCGAGGTCAAATTACTTCTTTCAACACATCACTGAACAAGATCTTAGCTTGACCTATTGATGTTACAGATACACACACACACACTCACACACATCTCTGCTTCTAAACTTATTTCAGTGAGGCATAGAAAACTGTTTTATGTAAACAAGTAAATAAAGAGATATGTTCCAAAATTTAAATTTTGAATTTAGTTTTAATTATAAAATTACATCTCTCAGCAGCTAAAAAGCATTCTTTTCCACCTTTAGAATTATTGCATATATACTCTTTTACTCTTTTACTTGTTTCAGTCATTTGACTGTGGCCATGCTGGAGCACCGCCTTTAGTCGAAGAAATCGACCCCAGGACTTATTCTTTGTAAGCCTAGTACTTATTCTACAGGTCACTTTTACCGAACCGCTATGTTACAAGGACGTAAACACACCACCATCGGTTGTCAAGTGATGTTGGGGGGGGGGGGGGACAAACACAGACACACAAATATATACACACACATACATATATATATACATATATACGACAGGCTTCTTTCAGTTTCCATCTACTAAATCCACTCACAAGGCTTTGGTCGGCCCGAGGCTATAGTAGAAGACACTTGCCCAAGGTACCACACAGTGGGAATGAACCCAGAACCATGTGGTTGGTAAGCAAGCTACTTACCACACAGCCACTCCTGTTTTTCATTAAATTGAACCTTTTCCTTTCTTATTTTTTCCCTATATTTTTCATCATTCTGTCAAACACTTGCAATTAATATATAGAAGTGGGGCAAAATAGGTAATTGGGTCAAAATGAATACTTTCCAATTTTTTATCATTTTCTTCCAACCTGTTTCAAACCATTACATTGCAATTATTGCATCACTATTTTGTACCATTTCGTCACTATTTCATACCATTGCATCATCTTTGGGAGTTAAAATTGGTCAGTGAGGAAATCTTTGATGGTAAGAGGTGTTAGAGTGAGAAAGGTGAGAGAGTTTATAAATGATAGGAAAGCTTGGAGAGTGTTTGTGGACAGATGAGCGAATTTGATGTTGCTCAAAGGGGTATGGAACCGGCATGATGTGGTAGGGGTAAACCAACATATGCTGTTGGGCCCCGCTGCGGATATCAGGGGGTTGTATTCTATGCCTTGACCTTAGCATAGAACGGGGCTCACTTCTTTGAGCTGGGAAATGAATGGAACGCCTGGTGTGTGTCTTGTTGTGGCCACCCCCTCCAAAAAAAAAAGAAGGGGGAATAGGCCTGGGTATATAAAAAAAAAGTAGTTTACAAAGTCATTGTTGAAGTTGAAAGTTTGAAATTTGTGTGACAAGTACCTTTTTTTTTCAAGAAATTTTTCTTCAAATTTGACCTGATTGTAATTGAATCTGCTAATAAAATATCTGGATAATTTTTGGTGTTTAACCAGAAATATGTGTTTCTATGTTTGATTCTATATCAATTTTTCTCCAAACTAATATTTTAATTTGATAATCTTCATGTCTAAAACACATTGGAAAAGAAGATTATAGGAGTTCAAAGACCCAGCAAACCAACAAAAATTTAGAGACATTCTACTGAGGGCCTCTGATGATAGAGAGGAGGAGAGGAGGAAGGGACATATAGCTTAAAGGACAACTGGAAGTTCCTGTCAGACAATTTACTGGGTGCCACTGACCAAATCTGTGGTTGGTGCAAAGGTGCAGCCAGGCCGAGGGTGACTTCGTGGCAGAACAAGGAGGTGGAGAGTACTATGAAAGCAAAGAGACAGGTTTGGAAGGAATGGAAAAATGGTGGAAGTAAAGCATTATATCAGGGAGCCAGAAGGGAGGTGAAGCAAAAGGAATAGCAGAGGGTAAGATGTTTGCCAATGTTATGCAGTGTGAAGGATCAGGGGCGTGTGGTGTTCAGGGTTGCAAAGCAGTGTATCAGAGAGAATAGAGACGTGGTGGATGAGAAATGTGTGCGAGTGGATAATGGTATGCTTGTAGTTAGTAATCCAGAAAAGGAAAAATGCATGGAAGATACCACTATGAAAGACTGTTAAATGTGGAGAATGATTAGGAAAAGGGGAGCCTTTCAAATATTGAACCAATTGAGGGACTAGCCATCAGAGTGGATAGCAGTTTAGTAGATAAGACAATTAAGGATATGAAGGCAGGGGAAGCCCCTGGACCATCGGGTGTCACTGCTGAGATGATTAAAATATCAGGCAGTATGGGAAACAGCTTAGTCACTCACATGGTTAATCAGGTTATTCAAGAAGGTGTTATCCCTGAAGACTGGTTTCGCAGTATTATAGTCAGCTGTTATAAGGGTAAAGGTGATGCCTTAGATAGAAAAAGTGGTGGTAGTAGTAGAACCAGCAAACTATACTGTGTAGTCAGGAAAATCAAAAACAAACAATGTGCATGTGCGAAATTAAAAATATAAAATGGTGACAATTTACCCATTGCATCCTGTATATATATACATATATATATCATCATCATCATCATCATCGTTTAACGTCCGCTTTCCATGCTAGCATGGGTTGGACGATTTGACTGTGAGGACTGGTGCAACCGGATGGCTACACCAGGCTCCAATCTGATTTGGCAGAGTTTCTACAGCTGGATGCCCTTCCTAACGCCAACCACTCCGAGAGTGTAGTGGGTGCTTTTACGTGTCACCCGCACAAAAACGGCCAGGCTCGAAATGGTGTCTTTTATGTGCCACCCGCACAAGAGCCAGTCCAGGGGCACTGGCAACGATCTCGCTCGAAAACCCTACAAGGCCAGTCAGGCGGTACTGGCAACGGCCACGCTCAGGATGGTACACCTTATGTGCCACCCGCACAAGAGCCAGTCACGGGCACTGGCAACGATATATATATATATATATATATAGGACTATGGCCACTAAAGTGGACATTTAATGTGCTAGAAATAGACCACATGTTGTGTCTACTAAGACCTAATGGTTCTCAAAGGTGCAGGAGTGGTTATAGGCACAGGAGTGACTTATAGGTGCAGGAGTGGCTGTGTGGCAAGTAGCTTGCTTACCGACCACATGGTTCCAGGTTCAGTCCCACTGCGTAGCACCTTGGGCAAATGTCTTCTACTATAGCCTCGGGCCGACCAAACAAAGCCTTGTGAGTGAAAGAACCCTGTCATATGTATACATACATACATGTATATATATATATATATATATATATATATATATATATATATAGTACTGCTGCTGTCCAAAGGAATTGGTATAAAAGACAGAAAACCAGCCAACTTATTACAGTCTGTTAAAGTCTGTCATACCGGCCATGACGAAGGGAAATAGCCCTGAAACTCGAGTCGCCTTTATATACTTATATTTATATATTTGATCCTTTATATTGAACACTCAATACTTTCTTTCATGGTGCCATCCATTTAAAAAAAAATTTTTTAATTTTATTTTATTTTATATTATATATTGTATATTATATTATATATTGTATATTCCATATTCTATACCCCACATTGGTTCTGCAGGAATATAAATAAAACATAAAAAACAGACAGTGTTGGAACTCTTTTAAACAAAATAATATATTCCTCTATACACAATCATACAAAAAAACCCCCTTTTTTGTATTTATTTCTACTCGCATATATATATATATATATATATATATATATATATATATATGTATGTGTGTGTGTGTGTGTGTGTGTGTGTGAGTATGTGTTTATGTGTTTGTATTTCCCCCCCCCCCCCCCAATATCGCTTGACAACTTATGCTGGTGTGTTTATGCCCCCATAACATGGCAGTTCAGCAGAAGAGACCAATAGAACGAGTACTTGGCTTACAAAGAATAAGTTCTGGGGTGGGGGATCGATTTGTTCGACTAAAGGCAGTGCTCCAGCATGGCCGCAGTCAAATGACTGGAACAAGTAAAAGAATAAAAGGATATATATACATACACACATAGATATATGTATGTGTGTATGTATGCATTTGAGTGTAAGCGCATACTCAAACACCACATAGGTGACAAAGAGTGTAACCACTTCAAAGGCTCAGAATACAGAATAATTGCTAAAATTCCTAGAAAAGTTTGTTAGTCGGTCAGCCTATAGTCAGCCTGCCAGTCAGTCTGTCCGTCAGTCTGTCCGTGTGTCTCGTTACACTGTTACTATTGTGCACTTCAGGTTGTCCATACAAATTCATTACTATGTAGATATCTATTTACCTATCTACCTGTTTATGCCATTCTCTCTCTCTCTCTCTCTGTTCATCTATCTATTCTATTCTTTCTCTCAGTTTGGTCTATCTGTCTCACTTTTTGTCTGTTAATTTATCTATCTATCTACCTATCTAAAATTCAATAATAGGATGAATTCTTTTACAAGAATTTATCAAGTAGCTAGCGTGAAAAAACCTCATAAGGGAAAAAATCCATCATTTATTCCCCCAAAATATATTTATTTATATAAGGGCATTACTATATAATAACGCCTCATGCCATGAGGGACTCTAAGGTCAGACTACCATAAAAATGTGCTTTTTTATAGTAGTCTGACCTTAGAGTCCCTCATAGCGTGAGGCATTCTTGTATAGTAATGCCCTTATATAAGTGTGGTGGTGTGTTTACGTCCTCGTAACATAGCGGTTCGGTAACATAGCGGTTCGGTAAAAGTGACCTGTAGAATAAGTACTAGGCTTACAAAGAATAAGTCCTGGGGTCGATTTCTTCGACTAAAGGCGGTGCTCCAGCATGGCCACAGTCAAATGACTGAAACAAGTAAAAGAGTAAAAGAGTATATATGCAATAATTCTAAAGGTGGAAAAGAATGCTTTTTAGCTGCTGAGAGATGTAATTTTATAATTAAAACTAAATTCAAAATTTAAATTTTGGAACATATCTCTTTATTTACTTGTTTACATAAAACAGTTTTCTATGCCTCACTGAAATAAGTTTAGAAGCAGAGATGTGTGTGAGTGTGTGTGTGTGTGTATCTGTAACATCAATAGGTCAAGCTAAGATCTTGTTCAGTGATGTGTTGAAAGAAGTAATTTGACCTCGAGACAATAAGCTCTTTGTATCAGTGTCAATTTATGCACATTCATGCTTACACACACACCCACTCACAAATACATACATAGTCAGGCGGTACTGGCAACGGCCACGCTCAAAATGGTGTCTTTTATGTGCCACCCGCACAAGAGTCAGTCCAGCGGCACTGGCAACGATCTCGCTCGAAAATCCTACGAAGGCCAGTCAGGCGGTACTGGCAACGGCCACGCTCAAAATGGTGCATAGCACCCACTACACTCTCTGAGTGGTTGGTGTTAGGAAGGGCATCCAGTTGTAGAAACTCTGCCAAATTAGATTGGAGCCTAGTGTTGCCATCCGGTTTCACCAGTCCTCAGTCAAATTGTCCAACCCATGCTAGCATGGAAAGCGGACGTTAAACGATGATGATGATGCATACATACACACGTGCACATACATATAGGTATACACACACACACATATATACATTTTCAGGAGAGCTCTGTTGTTTTTCTTCTCTCTGTGTTATCCCAGAAGGGGAAATTGTAGCTGCTTTGGGACTGGGTAGTAAACTGCTTTTTAATTGAATAAATTTTTGTCTCTCAGGTGGCAAACTCTATGGCAATTTATCATAAAAGAGAATCCCTTGCATTTTTTAAGAAGTCAAGATACCTTTGTATATTGAAAGAGAGCCTCTTCATGCCTGATTGGTGGGAGGTGTAGCCTTCCTGTGTTGAGTGTTACATGCCCTTCGTAGCAGGAGGCCCCCAATATTTATCACATGTCCGGGGCAATTCCCCCCTATAAATCTGGCCCTGGTTACATGTATTATTTAAAACAGTTTGATTTAGCTCCATGCAACTTTGGTCCTTCCTTCTAGACCAGGGGTTTTCAAACTTTTTGACTTGCGGACCCCTTTATATTTCAGGCTTTACCTTAGGGACCCCCTTATAAATGCTTATGAAATTTATACATAAATATTTGCTTAAAATAACATATATTTTTACATTTATTTATTTAACAGTATTTAACAAAATAGGTTTATTGTCAATTAAAAGATTTCGATTAAAAAACATATATAAAATCAAATTGCCCATAAAAAGTATTTGCTGTCCATGGACCCCCTGTCTTGTCCTTGCGGACCACAGTTTGAAAACCCCTGTTCTAGACTGCATGGTTCCAGGTTCAGTTCCACTGTCTGGCACACTGGGCAAGTGTTCTCTGCTATAGCCTCAGTCTGACTAAAGCCTTTCAAGTGTATTTGGTGGATGGAAACTGAAAGAAGCCCATTATATATATACATACACACAATGGGCTTCTTTCAGTTTCCGTCCACCAATTCTATGTTGTGGTGGAGACAACATGTTCTTTGTCTATCTCCTTAACTTCTTGGAGATTTTAGGTATTATTATACTAATGTGTCCATCTGTTCTAATTTAATTAAATTCTATGTCCTTGTGCAGCTGAGGATTGCTCTGCATTTTTAAATTGATGTAATTATTACATTGTTCAATTAAATGGAGTTGCATGAAACGATCGTACTGCATTACCTCTGGATATCCTTGTTGCTTATTTTGATTTTAATCACCTTACTTTGAAATTGTATGGATAATACCGTACTAAATTCTGGTGCCTCAACTTAAGTACCATATTCACCTGAATTTAAATTTTTGCCATATATATATATATATATATATATATCTTCGAAACGCTGGTGTTAAAACGGGGGTAGCTGATGAAGGAAAATGTTCTCTATGTGGCTTGTGTGTTTTCTTGTCTACGTTTTGTTTGCAATGTCCTGTACCTAGATATGCACCTATACATACATGTGGATGTCGGTATGCACATACCTGTACGTATATATGCATATACTCATTTACTATTTGTTTATATATATATATATATATATATATATACATATATATATATGTATATATCTGTTTGTATATCTTTCTCTCTGTGTGTGTGTGTACGTGCGTTTCTGAATCTGTGTTTATTTCCTACCCATTGCGTGACAATTGGTGTTGGTGTGTTTGTGAACTTAGGGGTTCGGCACAGGAACCGATGGAATAAATATCAAGCTTTAAAAAAAACAAGTACTGGGGTCGACTATAAATTCTTCAAGGCGGTAACCCCAGCATGGCCGCAGTCTAACGGATGAAGCAAGTACGAGGTAAAAGATATCTATCTATCTATTCATGTACATAATCGCACGCACACTCATTCTGAAGTCTTAGTTCGTGACATATTTCATCATCTTTTTCTTATCTGTAAAGATAGGCGGGTACACAACTAACTGGTTAGATACATGTATGTGTGTAGATGCATATGCAGCAATTAATATGTGTGCGTATATACAGTTGTGCAATCATCCATATGTATAATGAGGGCGGGCTTCCAAAAATTCTGTTTTAAAGCTATTGAATTAAAATCGTATTTCGTCATTTCGTCAGTCAGTCGCCGACTGTGAAACCAAATCCAAGTTTTCAAACCAACCCTCGAAAAGAACGTTAAACCTCGTGTTGCCCGGCATGGCGGATGAGAACAGCACTGCAACTATTAGCAAGAAGTAAGCCTTTTTTGACCCTTTGTTCATTTATCTGTGCGTGTATATATATATATATGTATATATATGCAGTGGTTGTGTATAGTGATGTACAAGTTGGCTTATATATGTAGTTTTTAATGTATGGATGTATATTTTTTCGTGGAGTAGAGAACAGACGGAGTTTAAACACAACGTGTCTCGTTCGCACCCCACGCACCGGCTATATGGGATGTATGTTGTGCTTGTGTGTGTATATATATATATATACATATATATATATATGGCATTGGCATAACTACAGGGTTTTACCCCCTAGACTTTGGGAGTAGTTATGCCTATATACATATATATATTATATACACAAACACGAATATAGACGTGTGTGTGTGTATATATATACATATATATATATATATATATATACACACATGCACAAACACGAATATAGACATGTGTGTATATATATACATATGTATGTATATACATGAATATAAACGTGTGTGTGGATATATATATATATATATATATATATATATATATATATATATATATAAACAAATAATAAATGAGTATATGTATATATACGTACAAGTATGTGCATACCTACATCGATCTGTATATATAGGTGCATAAGAAAGAAAGAAAGAGACCTCGATATTATGCAAATAGAGGAATTTATCTGTAAAAATATGTGAATAAGTGTCACATGTTTACAGATATATATATATATAGAGAGAGAGAGAGAGAGAATGAGAGTCATACATATACACATTAAATGATTGCATATTGAATGACCATCTTAATGATATATTTCATGTTTTTCCTGTTTATTCTATGCATGTGTGATTGGGGAGGCATTCTGTCTGCTAGTAATAACTACCAAATCTTATTGTCTCAGAAATACAATAGACAAAGAAACCCCAGCTACAGCACTAAGTCTGACTAAAAGGCAGGATGTCCACAGAGGGAGCGCCTTTGATCATAAAATTACAGCAATACACCAGATTTGATCTCTTTTGGAACAGAGTTAAAGGAATTGAAAAGTGTGAGCCAGAGATCCTGTAGTCTTAGATACACTGTGCCTAAATAAAGGACAGGATGGTCATAGTTGGTATAACTTTGATCATAGGTCTGCTGGACCAGGACTGACCTTGGGCTAAACAGCAACAACAACAATGACTGAAGGACACATTGAATATTGTAGTCTTAGATACACCATGTCTGAATAAAAAATAGAATATCCACTTTGGGAATACCGTTCATTATAGGTCAGTTCGATCAGGACTAACCTGGGGCTAAACAATGACAGAAAGACACATTAGATAATGTAGTCCTAGATACATTGTGTCTGAATAAAGAGAAGGTGGTCATGGCTGGAATACCTTTGGTATTTACTGGGTCAGGTCTGACCTTTTGGCTAAACAACAATATCAATGAGGAAGTAATACATGTCTGTACAAGTATATAAGGCTTGGTTGTGTGGTAAGAAGTTTTCTTCCCAGCCACATGGTTCTGGGTTCAGTCCCACTGTGTGGTACCTTGGCCAGGTGTCTTCTGAAACCTCAGGCCTACTGAAGCCTTGTGAGTGGACTTGGTAGACAGAAATGTATATATATATATATATATATATATATATGTGTGTGTGTGTTTGTCCCCCACCACTGCTTGATAATCAATGTCAGTGTGTTTTAGGAGTGGCTGTGTGGTAAGTAGCTTGCTTACCAACCACATGGTTCCGGGTTCATTCCTACTGCGTGGCATCTTGGGCAAGTGTCTTCTACTATAGCCTCGGGCCGACCAAAGCCTTGCGAGTGGATTTGGTAGACGGAAACTGAAAGAAGCCCGTCGTATATATGTATATGTTTGTGTGTCTGTGTTTGTCACCCCAACATCGCTTGACAACCGATGCTGGTGTGTTTACGTCACTGTAAATTAGCGATTCGGCAAAAGAGACCGATAGAATAAGTACTAGGCTTACAAAGAATAAGTCCTGGGGTCGATTTGCTTGACTAAAGGCAGTGCTCCAGCATGGCCGCAGTCAAATGACTTGAAACAAGTAAAAGAGTAAAAGAGGTTTGAAGTCAAGAAATTTTTTTTAATTAATTCTACTTTGCAGTTTTATTTTAGATATTTACATGGTGGGGGTAGTTGATAAGTTATCAGCAATTCTAGGAACAAGGGTCAATGACATAAGAAGTATGCTGACCTTGCACCCACTGCAGGGCTAAACTAAAAGACCTGTGTGTTTGCGTCCATGAAATACAAGATTTCGTGGAAATAGGTAGCAGAAAAGTGTGGTTGCTTACAGAAGAGGGGAAGGAGGAAGATTTGTTAGTGTTAGTGATGGGGCGTAACTGCAGTTTAGTGCCCGCCCTTGTAACTTTCCAGAAGATTTGTTTCTGTTTTGATGAAATACAGGCTATAGTGAAAATACACAGCTGAAAATTGCAGCTACTATAAAAATAGGCATTGTTGTTTGAAGCCAGTGAAAAAGTGTAACTATATTTTAGTGCGTCACTGCTTGTTTTCATGAAATGCAGGACATAGTGAAACTACAGAGCTGTAAGTTGTCATAACTTCTCAAAGAAGTTGTTACAGCCAATGAAAAGGCATAACTATACTTTAGTGCCCCACTCGTTGATTTCTGAGAAACCTCTGCTTGCTTCCATGAAATGCAGGACATAGTGAAACTACAGAGCTGTAAGTTGTCATAACTTCTCAAAGAAGTTGTTGCAGCCATGCTGGGGCAATGCCTTGAAGGAATTCAGTCAAATGAATCAACCCCAGTACTTATTTTTTTCATTAAGCCAAACCACAAAGTTATGGGGGCATAAACAAACCAACACCGGTTGTCAAATGGTGGTGGAGGGGGCACACACACACACACATATGATGAGTTTCTTACAGTTTCTGCCTGACAAATCCATTCACAAGGCTTTTGTCAGCCCAAGGCTACAGTGGGGGCCGTTTGCCCAGAGTGCCATGCAGTGGGACTGAACTCGGAGCCATGTGGTTGGGAAGCAACCTTTTTATCACACAGCCATGCCTGCACCTATGTACAGGATTTCTCTTTTGCATTGGCACCAGTATGATCGAAAAACTTGCAAGAAGAACCCCCACCCCCACCCTGCCTCTGACTTAGTGGGAATGCAGTAGAGAGGGGTGAGGTTGGCTTTATCTCAGGTGTTGAGAGGCTAAAGGGACAGAAACAGATGCCTTGCTGTAGGAGAGATAAATGGTTACGCCCCCCCCCCCATTATGTAATGGTGGGTGGGAGTAACTGGAAGGTAGACACTGATGTTGGTAAGGCAGTAAGCTGGCAGAAACGTTAGCACACCGGGCGAAATGCTTAGCGGTATTTCGGCTGCCGTTACATTCTGAGTTCAAATTCCGTCGAGGTCGACTTTGCCTTTCATCCTTTCGGGATCGATTAAATAAGTACCAGTTACGCAATGGGGTTGATGTAATCGACTTAATCCCTTTGTCTGTCCGTATTTGTCCCCTCTATGTTTAGCCCCTTGTGGGCGGTAAAGAAATAAGAAACATTAGCAGGCCGGGCGAAATGCTTAGTGGTATTTCGTCTGCCACTGCGTTCTGAGTTCAAATTCCGCCGAGGTCGACTTTGCCTTTCATCCTTTCGGGGGTCGATTAAATAAGTACCTGTTATGCACTGGGGTCGATATAATCGACTTAATCTGTTTGTCCCCTCTATGTTTAGCCTCCTGTGGGCCATAAAAAAATAAAGATATTGGTAACAGGCTGTCAGAGTCTATTCTCAACTAGCTGTCCCCATGCCGTCAAAAATGACGACTAATTATAGTATTTTATATATAAATATGGATGGTAAATCAAATTAATACACTTGTCAATGTTATCTAGTATTTGTCTCTTGAGATGTGACATTGATCATCATTTGTTACTGAAAGAACACTGGTTCACACACACATTCACATACTTCCCTTGTACACACACATGAACTCACACAGAGTTGAAACGCTGTTTGAATTTTCTTTCCAGCATTGAATGTTCACCATCCTACCAGTTTGCCATCACCCCTTACTTCCTTATTCGTCTATCGCCCCTTTCCTTTCTCATTCATGTGTTGTGACAGAGAAAAACACAAGAGTATTATTATAGTAGAAAACATTTCTGCCAGAAGGCGAGCCGGCAGGACAAAAATACTTGGCTGCATTTCGTCCGCCTTTACGTTCTGAGTTCAAATTCTGCTGAGGTCAACTTTGACTTTCATCACTTTCAGGGTTGATAAAACAAGTACCAGTTAAGCAGAAGGGTCGATGTAAGCCACTTACCCTTCCACTGAGATTGCTGGCCTTGTGCCAGGACTTGAAATTAATATTCATGAAATTGAATACAAGAGAAGGAGTATCAACAAGGGATCGGGAAGAGTGGGTAGGTAAGTTAAGAGAGTGACAGAGGGTTGGTGATGGGCTGTGTGTGTATGTATACACACATATATATATTCGTATGCACATATATATATATATATATATATATATATGCATACATATATGTTGTCAATTTACGTTCAATTCATGTCTGATGAGCTTCTTTCATTTTCTGCCCACCCTCACAAGTCCTTGGTCAGCCCAATGCAGTGGAATTCTGGTTTAAGCACCCCATGTAACCCCTTATAGCTTTTTTGGTTTTTGGAATTTTTAGGAAAGTTTTGTGAGTTCAGGAATTCATACTATTAGGGAAAAAAAAGAAGTTTTTGTGTGTTAATTTAAGGGCGATTTAACTGTTGTTTTTAGCACATCTCACGACCACCTGATACTTTCCTCGTTTCTTTGTCACTCTGACATGTTTTGATGTTTTCCAATATTTCTTTCCCCATAAACACATTTAATGGAATGATTATGCGCCCAAGAGTGGTCCATTGCTGAGATTTAAGCAAAAAATTCAGACTGTCTGTATATTAAACTCTGATATTAAAAAGAAAATTCAGAAGAAGGGTGGAACTTTTAGGATTTATGGGTGGGTGTGGTGGGTAACAAATTAAAAAAAAAAAATTTTTCATCATCACATGAATTCTCATGTGTAGATTCAAAAAATAAAAGTGTTATGAATGGTATATGGGGTGTTTAAACCAGGATTTTGCCCCCAACGCTATAGTAGAAGATACCCAAGGTGTTGTGCAGTGGGGCTGAAACTGGAGCCATGTGGTTGGGAAGCAAAGTTTTTACCACACAGCCATGCCTGAGAAGCTTCTTTCAGTTTCCATCTACAAAATCCACTTACAAGGCCTTGGTCAGCTCAGTGCTATAGTAAAGACACTTGCCCAAGGTGCCACACAGAACTACATGTTTGCTAAGCAAGCTTCTTAACCACAGTCATGCGTGCGCCTGTATACACTCCTATTATACATTTTTATTAAAAGAAACCTTTTTTTTTTTTCTTTCCTTTCCTGTCTTTGATGCTAGGTAGAATGGCCTCAAAATCGGTGTTCTAAGCATCAGCCATGCTCCTCCGAACAGCATCTCTCCTGTTATCACGGTCGGCAGTGGCAGGGAGGGCGTGTCCGGGCTGGTTCCGTATCGTCCCGCAGACAAACAGCAAGATTCCGCCTCTTGCCTGTTTTCACTCTGCTCCGTCGACCTTCTCTAAGAAACGGTAAATAACTTTGCCTTTTACTCACCCCATCCCATACATGACCATCATGCCTCATACTCCTTTCCCTTCGTTTGAAAAACAAAATATATGTTGGGTTTGTGTTTGGATTGCAGCAGCAGTAGTAGTAGTAGTAGTAGTAGTAGTAGTAGTAGTAGTAGTAGTAATTGTTGTTTTTAATCAAAGGTTTTTCCAGTTGTGACCATCTTATCTTTTACTTATCTTTCAGGCCTAATGTATCTAGGACTAAATTATCCGATGTGCCTTTCATTGTGGTGGTTGTTGCTTATAGCCTTTTGGTCAGTCCTGATAAAGCAGACCTATTATCAAACATGTTCCAACCATGACCATCCTGTCTTTTATCTGATATAGTGTTTCTAGGACTACATCGGCCAATGTGTCCTTGTTGTTGTTGCTTAGCCCCATGTCAGCCCAGATCCAGCAGACCTATGACCAAAGGTGATCCAACCATACCCTTCCAATCTTTTAGTTAGAAATAATGATGTGTGTATATATATATATATATATACATCATCATCATCATCGTTGTCGTTTAACGTCTGTTTTCCATACTAGCATGGGTTGGACGATTTGACTGAGGACTGGTGAAACCAGATGGCTACACCAGGCTCCGATCTGATTTGGCAGAGTTTCTACAGCTGGATGCCTTTCCTAATGCCAACCACTCTGAGAGTGTAGTGGGTGCTTTTATGTGCCACCGGCACGAAGGCCAGTCAGGTGGTACTGGCAATGGCCATGCTCAAATGGTGCTTTTATGTGCCACCTGCACAGGAGCAAGTCCAGCGGCACTGGCAATGACCTTGTTTGAATGTCTTTTCACATGTCACTGGCACAAATGCCAGTAAGGCAACGGGAAAATTCCTCAGTTTTAAAATGTGGCTTGAGTAGACCCAAATGAAATCAGGTTATAATACTAGTGTGTATATCTATACTATATATAAAACAGAGATGTGTGTGTAATCGCTTTTCACGTGAAATCGACTTCACCAAATGCTTCCATACTTGTTATGCGTGAATAATTTGACCTCGGATAAATCTTAGGCTCTTCATTTGATTTTTTTAATTAAAAATAGATAATATTGCTTTATATTTAAGATTCACTTCTTTAAAAAGGTTCCTCAATGTCAACTTCCGGTATTGACGTAACAACGGCAAAAAAGCTTCACTCTCTATTTTGTGTGTTCGTGTGTATGAGAGAGAGAGTAAATACTACATACACACCGCTCTCTCACTCTGTCTCACACACACACCCCTTGACTCACTCACACTCTGTCTCTTACAAACACACACGCGCGCGCATACACACGTATGTGTGTCAGGGGCCAAAATTAATCGCAAGCTTTGACTGCAATATGGGCGTCAATGCTCTTCTGCACAGAAGTGTGTATAAGTGGATTGAAAAGTTTTTAAATGGCCAGACAAGCATGAAGCACAAAGAAGGAGCTGGACGCCCATCAACCTCAACCTCAGATGTCACGATTGAACAAGCTTGAGAGATGGTTCTAACAAACTGACCAGTGACCATCAATGAGGTGGCATGTTCTTTCAGCAAATTAGCAACGGTTCTGCATACAGAATACTCCAAGACAGCTTTGAAGAAAAAGTAAAGTTCCTTCTCAAGTCATATAGACTCCAAGAGCCAATTTCCATTTCCATGGCGTGTGTATATTTCCCACCTGGATGGGACACTGGTCTGTCACAGGATAACTTATTTTTGCCAGCTGGGTGGACTGGAGCAACGTGAAATGAAGTGTGTTGCTCAAGATCACATCTCCCAATCCAAGAATTAAAACCACAATCTTACAACCCACTAACCTAACCACTGAGCCACGCACCTCCACCGCCAAGGGAGCTTACCAAAATGCATAAGCACATTCATGTGATCGGTTAGTGCTTACTCAATCATTACAGTAATGAGGGCAAAGCTTTCTTTTGGAGAGAACAGTCATATGAGATAAGACTTTGGCCCATCGCTTTCAGCCAAGATCTGAAAAGCAGCGCATGGAGTGGGAAACGCCTGGAATCACCAACACAAAAGAAATTCATGACTCAACCTTCACAGTCTGTCTGTCTTTCTCATTCACTATTTATCTATATGGCTATCTGTCTCTCTTTCTCTCACTTTCTCTCTCTACCTCTTTAACTATCTATCTTTTTATTTATAATAATATTAGGGACAAAATCCAAAATTACAGGTAAAAACTCAATTAATTATTAGTTTTTAATTATTAATTTTTCTATATGTGATAGTGGATTTTCATCGAAGAGTTCTTGAAACTTGGTTCTTTTCCCTAAAACTATATATCTTTTTATTTACCTATTCATCCAGCCATCAATCTATTTTCCTCTCTATTTACCTTCCTATCTATCTTTCTATCTATGGTATGTTCTTATATCTCAAGTCTGAGTGGTTGGCTAATATGTATGTATATATGTATGTATTATGTATGTATGTATGTGTTTGTATACTGTGTATACATACATACTACACACATCCCTGTCTGTGTTTCTTTCTTGTCCAGTGAGCAGAAGCGTCAGTTGAAGGCTCAGAAGAAAGCCCAGGAGAAAGCAGAAAAGTGTGCCTTAGTGTCACCATCAGAGAAGCAGAACAAACTCATCAGCACCGATGACGATGATATTGATCCAAATGTGAGTAACCCCCCCACTTTTTCATTGTTTATTATTCCAGGTGGGGCAGGTTCTTCAGACTCACCTCGTCACATGTTCCACTCATCTTCGATATGTGTGTGTATATCTGCGTTTGTAAAATACACCATTTTGAGCGTGGCCGTTGCCAGTACCGCCTGACTGGCCTTTGTGCCGGTGGCATGTAAAAAGCACCCACTACACTCTCGGAGTGGTTGGCGTTAGGAAGGGCATCCAGCTGTAGAAACTCTGCCAAATCAGATTGGAGCCTGGTGTAGCCATCTGGTTTCACCAGTACTCAGTCAAATTGTCCAACCCATGCTAGCATGGAAAGCGGACGTTAAACGACGATGATGATGATGATGATGAAAACCAAGTACTTATTCTATCAGTCTCTTTTGCAAAACTGCTATGTTACAGAGATGTAAGCACACCCACACCAGTTGTCATGTTTTGATGGGGGACAAAGACACACAAACACAAACAAACAAACAGACAAACAACAGGCTTATTTTAGTTTCTGTCTACCAAAATCCACTCACAAAGTTTTGGTTGGTCCAAGGTTAAAATAGAAGACAGTTACTCAAGTGAGACTGAACCTGGAACCATGTGGTTGGGAAGCAAGCTGCTTACCACACGGCCATGCCTTATTATGATGATAATACAGTACTCTTCCATCTCTCTCTCTTTCTCACTTACTCACTCTACTTATTTTTCCTGCAGGAGTACTTCAGAATCCGTACTAAGGCTGTGGAACAGCTGAAGGTGAGTGGCAACGACCCATATCCACACAAGTTCCATGTGTCGCTGTCACTGAACACTTTCATCGAGAAATATTCCGATGTCGAACCAGGCTCTGTAATGGAAGATGTTGAAGTCAGTGTCGCAGGTAAAGTGTGGGGGCTCATGCATGGCTGTATGGTCAAGCATGTGAACCCTTCCCTTTTTAAAAAAAAATTTTTTTAAACAGGTGCAGCAGTGGCTGTGTGGTAAGTAGCTTGCTTCCCAACCACATGGTTCCGGGTTCAGTCCCACTGCGTAGCACTTTGGACAAGTGTCTTCTACTATAGCCTTGGGCTAATCAAATCCTTATGAGTGGATTTGGTAGATGGAAACTGAAAGAAGCCCATCGTATACATATATATATATATTTATATATATATATAAATATATACACACATATATATATACATATATATATATATACATATATATATACATATATATATATATATATATATATATATATATATATATATATGTATGTATATGTATGTGCGTTTGTGTGTCTGTGTTTGTCCCCCCACCATCACTTGACAACTGATGTTGGTGTGTTTACGTACCTGTAACTTAGCAGTTCGGCAAAAGAGACTGTTAGAATAATTATTAGGCTTACATAGAATAACTCCTGGGAGCAATCTGTTTGACTAAAGGCGGTGCTCCAGTATGGCCGCAGTCGAGGGGATTTGGCTGCTATCTTTAAAATGTAGAGGTTTCTCTCATTGCTTCATGCATATATATATATATATATATATATATCCCTTTAGCATTTAAACCAGATATGTCCACCTAAATATTCTCCCTGTTTTATGTTCAAAACGACCAGATCCAGCCTCTCACACCTACCCCACAATGTCATTCTAAAAATAAACAATCACATCTTTGAAATCTCAAAGCTATGAGATAATGCATGATTAATTGAAAACAAGGCCAGATCCAGCCTCTCACACCTACCCTACAATGTCATTCTAAAAATAAACAATCACATCTTTGAAATCTCAAAGCTATGAGATAATGCAGGATTAATTGAAAACAATGTGAATAAATAAGGATTATATTGGACAGGGTGATCTGAATGCTGATGGGTGGCATTTCGTTTGTCCCTATGTTCTGAGTTCAAATTCTGCTGGGGTCAACTTTGCCTTTTGTCCTTTCGGGGTTTGATAAAGTAGGTACCAGTCAAGCCCTGGGGTTGATGTTATCAACTAACTCCCTCCCATCAAAAGTTTGTGCCTCTCGTAGAAAGGATTGATACATTGAATATATATAGGCGTGGGCATGGCTGTGTGGTAAGTTTCCTTCTCAATGACATGGTTCTGGGTTCAGACCCACTGTGTGGCACCTTGGGCAACTGTCTTCTATTATGACTTTGGGCTGAACAAAGCCTTTTGAGTGGATTTGGTAAATGGAAACTGAAAGAAGCCAATTGTGTGTGTGTATATATATATATATATATATATATATATATATATATATATATAGGCACAAGCATGGCTGTGTGGTTAAAAGCTTGCTTCATAGCCACATAGTTCCGGGTTCAATCCCACTGTGTGGAACATTGGGCTGAACAAAGCCTTTTGAGTGGATTTGGTAAATGGAAACTGAAAGAAGCCAATTGTGTGTGTGTGTATATATATATATATATATATATATATATATATAGGCACAAGCATGGCTGTGTGGTTAGAAGCTTGCTTCATAGCCACATAGTTCCGGGTTCAATCCCACTGTGTGGAACATTGGGCTGAGCAAAGCCTTTTGAATAGATCTGCCACTGCTTGACAATTAGTGTTGGTGTGTTTATGTGACTGTAACTTAGCAGTTCAGCAAAAGAGACTGATAAGATATAATAGAACTGAAAAATTAAAACTTTGTTCTTTTCTTGGCAGCTTGGAACTTCTCCATGTCCCGATGGTTGCCAGAGCCTTCGCTTACACCACTTCTCTTTCTCTTATTATGTTCTTGTTGTCCTTCTCCTTCCAGGAAGAATCCACTCCAAGAGAGTGTCTGGTGCTAAACTTCTCTTCTATGATCTCCGTGGAGACAATGTCAAAATCCAAGTGATGGCCAATGCAAAGTACGTTCTCTCTCTCTCTCTCTCTCTCTCCCTCTCTCTCTCTCTCTCTCCCTCTCTCTCTCTCTCTCTCCCTCTCTATCTCTCTCTCCCTCTCTCTCTCTCTCTCTCTCTCTCTCTGTATTTGGGTACATTTTGAGCGTGGCCGTTGCCAGTACCGCCTGACTGGCTCCTGTAGGATTTTCGAGCGAGATCGTTGCCAATGCCCCTGGACTGGCTCTTGTGCGGGTGGCACATAAAAGACACCATTTCGAGCGTGGCCGTTTTCGTGCGGGTGACACATAAAAGACACCATTTCGAGCGTGACCGTTTTCGTGCGGGTGACACATAAAAGACACCATTTCGAGCGTGGCCGTTTTCGTGCGGGTGACACATAAAAGACACCATTTCGAGCGTGGCCGTTTTCGTGCGGGTGACACGTAAAAGCACCCACTACACTCTCTGAGTGGTTGGCGTTAGGAAGGGCATCCAGCTGTAGAAACTCTGCCAAATCAGACTGGAGCCTGGTGTTGCCATCCGGTTTCACCAGTCCTCAGTCAAATCGTCCAACCCATGCTAGCATGGAAAGCGGACGTTAAACGATGATGATGATGATGATGATGATATATAAAAATGAGAATCTCTTATATATATATATATATATATATATATATATATATATATGTAAATTTATATACTCAACTACCTCATAAACAGGAGTTACACCCCAGTCATTTTGTGATCTTTGCTACCCTGGTATCTATTAACCAATTTATTTTGTCTGAGTTATTTATTAATTAGGAGAAAATAAATACATATAATAATATATATATATATGTGCAGTCTCAATATATACTCTCGCTCTGTTTATCTCTCTCTCTCTCTCTCTCTCTTCATTGTCATTTATAGGTATTATAGATCTGAAGATGAATTCCTGTCAACAAATGAAAAAGTGAAGAGAGGAGACATGGTAGGAGTAAGAGGATACCCAGGTATGTATATATATGTGTGAGTGTGTGTATGTATATTTGTACAGTTTTATATATTTTTTTTATATCTATACTCACTGTGAGTCACTCTCACACACTCACCTTCTCTCACTCACCCTCATTGTTAGTCACTCAAACTCACTCCCTCCCACCCTCTCTCACTCACTCTGAGTCACTCAAACTCACTGTCACTCTCTCACTTTTACCCTCTCTCACTCCTTCACTCATACTGACTGTGAGTCCCTCAAACTCTCTCTCACTCTCACTCACTCCATCTGTCCATCCATTACGTTACATCACAATGGACTCTCTTCTCTCGTTAAAGGATCAGAGTTCTGCAATTTCTTGCTGAACAAACCTTACTTGCTTTCTTCATGCTCTTGCTTGATGGGGCTGGGCTCATCCCAGGTTAGAGGTCCCAGAGGCAGCATCATGAGCCAACAAGATCCACCAGTGCTCTCTATCGTTGGCAGTCCCATGCCAGCCCCTCTGTCTTCTCCAAGGTAACGGTGAACCTCTGGAGATCTTCCCCAATCACATCCAGCCAACTGGGGTTGTTAATTAGTTAATTAACGTAGGTGACTCTGAGGAAACCCCACTAAGGTTAGAAAATCAATTAAGTCTATCCATCGTTTTTTCCAATCTATGGAGAAGTAGTTAAATTTTTTCTGTTTGTATGTTTACTATGTAGATTGCATATGCACACACGTGTGTGTGCATATGTAAGTTTTATATATGTATTTGTTAATATATATATATATATATATATATCTATATAAACAGGAAACAACTTCTATCTCATTCCAGGGTGAAAAACTAGAGGTAGTCGATAGCTTCCGCTATCTGGCTGACCAAGTTAGTAGTGGGGGTGGGTGCGCTGAAAGTGTAGCTGCTAGAATAAGAATAGCCTGGACAAAGTTTAGAGAGCTCTTACCCCTGCTGGCGACAAAGGGACTCTCACTCAGAGTAAAAGGCAGACTGTATGACGCATGCGTACGAACAGCCATGCTACATGGCAGTGAAACATGGGCTGTAACTGCTGAGGACATACGTAAGCTTGCAAGGAATGAAGCCAGTATGCTCCGTTGGATGTGTAATGTCAATGTGAATACCCGTCAGAGTGTAAGTATCTTGAGAGAAAAGCTGAACATTAGAAGCATCAGTTGTGGTGTGCAAGAGAGACGATTGCGCTGGTATGGACATGTGGTGAGAATGGATGAGGATAGCTGCGTGAAAAAGTGCCACACCCTAACAGTTGAGGGAACCCGTGGAAGAGGTAGGCCCAGGAAGACCTGGGCTGAGGTGGTGAGGCAAGACGTTCGTACATTGGGCCTCACCGAGGCGATGACTACTGACCGAGACCTTTGGAAATGTGCTGTGCGTGAGAAGACCCGGCAAGCCAAGTAAGATCGTTGCCAGTGCCCCTGGACTGGCTTGTGCGGGTGGCACATAAAAGACACCATTTCGAGCGTGGCCGTTTTCGTGCGGGTGACACATAAAAGACACCATTTCGAGCGTGACCGTTTTCGTGCGGGTGACACATAAAAGACACCATTTCGAGCGTGGCCGTTTTCGTGCGGGTGACACATAAAAGACACCATTTCGAGCGTGGCCGTTTTCGTGCGGGTGACACGTAAAAGCACCCACTACACTCTCTGAGTGGTTGGCGTTAGGAAGGGCATCCAGCTGTAGAAACTCTGCCAAATTAGATTGGAGCCTGGTGTTGCCATCCGGTTTCACCAGTCCTCAGTCAAATCGTCCAACCCATGCTAGCATGGAAAGCGGACGTTAAACGATGATGATGATGATGATGATGTATAGGCGCAGGAGTGGCTGTGTGGTAAGTAGCTTGCTTACCAACCACATTGGTTCCGGGTTCAGTCCCACTGCGTGGCACCTTGGGTAAGTGTCTTCTACTTATAGCTTCGGGCCGACCAAAACCTTGTGAGTGGATTTGGTAGACGGAAACTGAAAGAAGCCCGTTGTACATATGTATATATATATGTGTTTGTGTATCTGTTTGTCCTCCCAACATCGCTTGACAACCAATGCTGGAGTGTTTACGTCCCAAAATTAGGACGAATGCTGCCGTGGATTAGCTCCAAGAGGCCATCACCTCTAGCTAGCTATGTGACACACGAACCTGTCCTTTATAACCTTCGAACAGGGGAGGTCAGCAGCTTCCCCTTGCTGGTTTGGCATCTGCAGACTAGTTTCAGGGTGTTGCCCCTTGTCAATGCAGAGCAGCTGAACCCAGCAGGCGTCGCTACTGATGGCTTCTTGGAGCTAATCAACGGCAGCATTCGTCCTATTTTTGGGACTGCCATGTTGGCTTGGCGATAACTATTAATTTCCAGTACCGCTGCCGTAGTCTCCTTTAGAGAGACTTAGAAATATTAATATCTCTCTCTCTCTATATATATATATGTACATATACACACATATATATATATCATCATCATCATCATCATCGTTTAACATCCGCTTTCCATGCTAGCATGGGTTGGACGATTTGACTGAGGACTGGTGAAACCAGATGGCAACACCAGGCTCCAGTCTAATTTGGCAGAGTTTCTACAGCTGGATGCCCTTCCTAACGCCAACCACTCAGAGAGTGTAGTGGGTGCTTTTACGTGTCACCCGCACGAAAACGGCCACGCTCGAAATGGTGTCTTTTATGTGCCACCCGCACAAGAGCCAGTCCAGGGGCACTGGCAACGATCTCACTCGAAAATCCTACGGGAGCCAGTCAGGCGGTACTGGCAACGGCCACGCAAAAAATATATATATATATATTTGTGTGTATGTATATATAAATGCACATTTAGGTGATGACAGTAATTCACAAAATATTTTTATTCAGCACAAACAGAGAAGAAAAGTGAAGTGGGTTTAGGTGGGATTTGAACCATGAACGTGAAAGAA
Source organism: Octopus bimaculoides (assembly GCF_046866305.1). NCBI lineage: Eukaryota > Metazoa > Mollusca > Cephalopoda > Octopoda > Octopodidae > Octopus > Octopus bimaculoides. The sequence goes on along the minus strand of NC_142957.1, from coordinate 6,968,999 downwards.
TACTGTGTACGTCTGCTTCTAATTAACTTTCCTTTGTCTCTATTGACAGGTAAGACCAAGAAAGGTGAATTGAGTATTATACCTATAGAAATGGTTCTCTTATCTCCCTGTCTACATCAATTGCCTCATCTATATTATGGGGTGAAGAATCAGGTAAGTACATGTGCACTGTCTGTCGTCTACCTCTCAGATCCCTAAAAGTCCCTATCACTCACTAATGCCTCCTATGTAGCTCCTACCAGAAAACCCTACCTCTCACTGCTCTTCTTTCTGTCTTCCTTTCTTTTCTATGACTCCCTAGCAACAGACCCTATCACAGTTCCTCTTTCTGTCAAGATACCCCTATTTCACACCATTGTCTTTTATCTCCCTCTAAAAAGGACCCTATCTGATATGAACCTCTCATAGCCATTCGATGTTTGAAAAACAGTTTTATAGAAGCGTCTTTCAAAATTCTTAGTTTGTTTTTAACAAATTCACTTGTACATTATTTACATTTGATGGATATTTGTCCTCATCTTGTTTGTTGTTAACACAACGTTTCAGCTGATATACCCTCCAGCCTTCATCAGGTGTCTTAGGAAAATTTCGAGCCTAGGTTCCCTTTCCTAAGGTATTTTTCGATGTTATTATTATTCAGGTCCCTGCATGGAATCGAACTCGGAATTTTGGGGTTAGTAGCAAAAAAGCTGCGTGTACTCCATCCCATGCAGCTGTGGTAGGTTATACAAAGGCGAAACATGTCGCCCCCTCAAAATAAGGGTAGAGGAACATCACTATCCCTTAGCAAATGACCCCTGTCTCTTATTCTTTATCCCCAAGCAAGAGACCCTACATCTAGCTTTCCCTTCCTAACAACACTGACCCCTTTTCTCTTCTTTTTTTGTCTTACCCCAATAGGAAACTCGCTACAGACAGCGCTATCTGGATTTAATTATCAACAATGAAGTGAAGCAGAAGTTTGTGACAAGAACCAAGATTATTTCCTTCATCAGAAACTTCCTGGACCAGAATGGATTTTTAGAGGTGAGTAATAGTGGCTGCATGGTGTGGTGATGGCAGTGGTGGCAGCGGTCACTCGGTTGTCACTAATCCTTAGTTGTTGTTTTTTGGGGGTTTTTTCCTGTAGTTTCAGCTCAGAGCTGTGGCCATGCTGATGCACCGCCGTTTGTTTTTCAAATAATGAATGGTTTTTTTTTTTTTGTGTTTTTGTTTCCCTTTCCTCCACTTGGTTGCAGTCGTGGCTATGTGGTAAGAAATTTGCTTCCTTAGCCACATGCTTCTGAGTTCAGTCCCACTGCATGACACCTCAGGCAAACGTCTTTTAGTTTAGTTTTGGGTTAACTAATGCCTTGTGAGTAATTTTGGTTTATGAAAATTAAAAGAAGTGTTTGCCCCCCCACTCCCCACCCCCCAGCATCGTTTGACAACCGGTGCTGGTGTGTTTACGTCCCCGTAACTTAGCGGTTCGGCAAACGAGACCGATAGAATAAGTCCTGGGGTCGATTTGTTCGACTAAAGGCGGTGCTCCAGCATGGCCGCAGTCAAATGACTGAAACGAGCAAAAGAGTATTTCTTTGTTTATTTCTTTATTTCTCCTCTTTTTTTTTTTTTTTTTTTTTTTTTTCTTACCAACAGGTGGAGACACCAATGATGAGTATGATACCAGGTGGCGCCACAGCAAAGCCATTTGTCACTCACCATAATGAGTTGAAGTTGGACTTGTTCATGAGGATTGCTCCCGAATTGTACCTCAAGGTGAGAATTTACCCTCAATCTAACAAACACATTGCTCCCTTCTGTAGCTCACCCAATAATACACCCTCAAAAATTAATTTCTGCAGAATGTCATTTAAAAATATGCATTTTCCTTCAGAGATTACAGAGGTGGACTTGCATGGCAACTCTTTCGGTCCGAGCCCGTGTCATCATTATTTACTGCCCGTTTTCCATACTGACATGGGTTGGATGGTTTCACTGGAACCGATTAGCTGTAGAGCTGTACCTGGTTCCAGTTATCCGTTTTGGCTTGGTTTCTGCGGCTGGATGCCCTTCTTTTAATGCCAATCACTCCAAGAGTTTAGTGGGTGCCTTTTACGTGTCACTGGCACGTCTCCACAACTGTGATTTCACTTGGCTTGATGAGTCTTTTCAAGCATAGCTTTGAGATTTCACTGATGTGATTGTTTATTTCTAGAATGACGTTGTAGGGTAGGTGTGAGAGGCTGGATCTGGCCTTGTTTTCAATTAATCACGCATTATCTCATAGCTTTGAAATTTCAATGATGTGATTGTTTATTTTTAGAATGACATTGTAGGGTAGGTGTGAGAGGCTGGATCTGGCCTTGTTTTCAATTAATCATGCATTATCTCATAGCTTTGAGATTTCAATGATGCGATTGTTTATTTCTAGAATGACATTGTAGGGTAGGTGTGAGAGGCTGGATCTGGCCTTGTTTTCAATTAATCACGCATTATCTCATAGCTTTGAAATTTCAATGATGTGATTGTTTATTTTTAGAATGACATTGTAGGGTAGGTGTGAGATGCTGGATCTGGCCTTGTTTTGAATTAATCATGCATTATCTCATAGCTTTGAGATTTCAATGATATGATTTTTTTTTTTTTTATAGTTTCAGCTTAGAGCTGCGGCCATGCTGATGCACCGCCGTGAATTGTTTATTTTTAGATTGACTCATGTAGAGATTATTTACATTTGATGGATATTTGTCCTCATCTTGTTTGTTGTCAACACAACATTTCAGCTGATATACCCTCCAGCCTTCATCAGGTGTCTTGGGGAAATTTCGAACCTGGGTTCTCGTTCCTAAGGTATTTTTCTATGTTGTTGTTATTATTATTATTATTATTGTTCAGGTCACTGCCTGGAATCGAACTTGGAATCTTGGGGTTAACAGCCTGCGCTCTTAACCACTACACCATATACCCGTGGGCATATGGAACTGGACTCATGTAGAGGCCAGATTGGGTCAATTTGGCCATAAGGCAGGTAGAATATTTGGGTCTGATATGGCCATTTTTAAATGCTTCAGGGGTTAAAAACAAAATATCTTCTGCTCCCAATTTCAGATGCTGGTTGTTGGCGGGATGGACCGTGTGTATGAAATGGGCCGTCAGTTCCGAAATGAGGGCATTGATATGACCCACAACCCAGAGTTCACAACGTGCGAATTTTACATGGCATATGCGGACTATAAGGACTTGATGAAGCTCACTGAGACAATGTTATCAAGTAAGATATTATGTAATGGTTACGACCATGCTGTAGCAATCTCCACCTTTACAGTTGAATCTTCTATGTTATTGTTTAGTTTTATATTTTTCGTTTTATTTTTCCCTTATAGGCATAGGTGTGGTTGTGTGAGTAAGATGGTTGCTTTGCAACCATATTGTTTTGGGTTCAATCCCACTATGCTGTAGTGTGAAGGGGGAGTTAATTTGATGAGTAGAAACAGCCTTAAAACCATCATAAATGTGTCGGTATATATGAAATTTAAGCTCATTGTATATATGTGTGTGTGTGCCTGCCTATCTGTGTGTGTGTGTGGCCTTTAAGCCCATATGTGAGTGTGTGAAGGTGCTGTGGCTTAGTGGTTAGGACATTCAGCTCATGATCGTACGGTCACGAGTTCAATTCCCGTTGCTCCATTCCACTCAGCTGGCAAATATGAGTAGTACCTGTATTTCAAAGGGCCAGCCTTGTCACACTGTATGTCACACTGAGTCTCCCTGAGAACTACGTTAGGGGTACACGTGTCTGTGGAGTGCTCAGCCACTTGCACGTTAATTTCACGAGCAAGCTGTACCGTTGATCGGAATCAACTGGGACCCTCGTAGTCGTAACCGAAGGAGTGCTCCTCCGCATATGTGAGTGTGTATGCACCTTAATCCCTTTCTATGCACGTGGGTGTGTGTATGTGCTTTAACCCTTCGGCATTCTGACCTTTCTGTCACTTGCAATGCTTATTTAAATAAATTGTTTTGAATTGATCACTACGTTATCTTGTAGCTTTGACAGTTCAGTGATACGATTGTTGCATATTTAGATCGACATTGTAGGGTAAGTGTGAGAGGCTGGATCTGGCTGGTTTGAACATAAAACAGGTCGGAAATTTGGGCCAGATTCAGCCGATTTAAATGCTAAAGGGTTAAGTTCATCATGCATACCTATGTCATATGCACCTGTGTGCATGTGTGTGTGTATGTTTGCCATAACCCCATCATATACATGTTTGTCTGTGTGTGTGTGTGTGTGTGTGAAATTATGTATTTCTATTTCTAACTGCAGCTATGGTGAAGGAGATAACTGGCGGCCACAAGATCAAATATCATCCAGACGGACCAACTGGTGAGGTGTACGAGGTGGACTTCACTCCTCCATTCCGTCGTATATCCATGATTGAGGAACTGGAGAAAGTGTTGGCCGTGAAGTTCCCTGACCCGACAAAATTTCACACCGAGGGTGGGTATATTGTCACTATCATCAATGTCGTCCTGACCATCACCATCACCATCATCATCATCATCATCATCATCATCATCATCATCTTCACTACCATCAGCACCACCATCACTACCATCAGCACCACCATCATCATCATCACCATCACCATCATCACTACCATCATCACCATCACTACCATCAGCACCACCATCATCATCATCACCATCACCATCACCATCATCACTACCATCATCACCATCACTACCATCAGCACCACCATCATCATCATCACCATCATCACTACCATCATCACCATCACTACCATCAGCACCACCATCATCATCATCACCATCACCATCACCATCATCACTACCATCATCACCATCACTACCATCAGCACCACCATCATCATCATCACCATCACCATCACCATCATCACTACCATCATCACCATCACTACCATCAGCACCACCATCATCATCATCACCATCATCATCATCATCATCATCATCACTACCATCAGCACCACCACCATCTTCACCACCATCATCATCTTCACTACCATCATCATCATCATCATCACCACCATCACCATCATCATCACTACCATCTTCATTATCGTTATTAGCAAGATTATTAATACTACTTAGATGAAATTTCTTTTGTATCTGAGATATCTGGGAGCTTTGCTGTACTCAGGAAGACCCATCCTCCACAGCAGAAGTGTTAGTGCTGCTCCTCCTGCTGATGCAGAGAGGCCTGCAGGGGCCCTGGGCCCTGTGCCAGTGTCACGTAAAGAGCACCCTTGCTGGCACCACATAAAGGGCAACCAATGTTTGTTGTTGTTGGCACTCCGTCGCTTCCGATGTCAAGGGTTCCAGTTGATCCGATCAATGGAAACAGCCTGCTTGTGAAATTAACGTGCAAGTGGCTGAGCACACCACAGACACGTGTACCCTTAACGTAGTTCTCGGGGGATATTCAGCGTGACACAGAGTGTGACAAGGCTGACCCTTTGAATTACAGGCACAACAGAAACAGGAAGTAAGAGTGAGAGAAAGTTGTGGGGTGAAAGAGTACAGCAGGGTTCGCCACCATCCCCTGCCGGAGCTTCGTGGAGCTTTTAGGTGTTTTCGCTCAATAAACACTCACAACGCCCGGTCTGGGAATCGAAACTGCGATCCTATGACCACGAGTCTGCTGCCCTAACCACTGGGCCATTGCGCCTCCTAGGGGCGACCAATACACTCTGTAAAATGGTTGACATTAGGAAGGGCATCTAGTCGTAGAGGCCAAGCCAAAGCAGACTGGGGCCTACTTGCCAGCTTGGGAAACGGAAGTTAAAGGATGATGGCTACATCTACACTATGTTTCAATCAGTTAGATCTGTGGTAGACATCAGGTGTCTGAGTCCTGGCTGTGTGCACTCTACCAGACTGGATTAGAACTAATGTAGATACATTTTGGTGCTTTGGTGCATATTGACTGTGCCTTAAGAAGGCTTATATAATACTCTCTCTCTCACACACACACATATATATCAATCTTTGAACTTCATTGTGCATGTTCGACAGAGTGTAAGCATCTTGAGAGAAAAGTTAGGCATAAGAGGCATCAGATGTGGTGTACAAGAGAGAGGACTGCGCTGGTATGGTTATGTGATGCATATGGACAAGGACAGCTGTGTAAAGAAGTGCTGATCTGTAGAGGGAACCTGCAGTAGAGGTAGACCCAGAAGACATGGGACGAGGTGGTGAAGCATGATCTTCAAACAGTGGGCCTTGCAGAGGCAATGACCAGTGACCAAGGCCTTTGGCGATATACTGTGCTTGAGAAAACCCATCAAGCCAAGTGAAATCATAGTCATGGCCATGTGTTGAGCGGAATTCTTTGGGGTTTGAATAATTCACCTCAGGAAACATGGGTGCTTCGTTCAACATCCTTAAACGACCCATATTCAGGATGGGCTACTCAGCCCGAAGAAAATTCTAACTGGACCCCCACCTGCAAGGTCATGTGTTATTTACCTTGATATGAGATCGCTATGTTGTGCACATATGGTTGTGATGCATGTGCCTGGTGTACCCCAGTGTCATGTAACTGGCACCTGTGCTGGTGGCACCTAAAGAGCACCTTCCACGCATTGGACCTTACAGAAGCAAAGTGGCTGAACTCCTTTTGAATGTTGGGCCCCATAGAAGCAATGACCGAGACCTTTGCCATTATGTCGTGCTTGAGAAGACCCATCAAGCCAAGCAAAATCGCAGTTGTGGAAGACACCGGTGTCACATAAATGGCACCTGTTCAAGTTATCTTTCTCTCTGTATCTTATCTTTCTCACCCTCCATCATCCAAAAAACATCATCATTATCAACAACTACAATATAATGACACACGGCAATCTGTTTCCTTCTCCTACAGAAAGCCGACAATTTTTTGATGATCTCTGTAAGAAGAAAAATGTGGAGTGCCCCACACCACGCACCACTGCAAGATTACTTGATAAGGTAACCTACTCTCTCTCTCTCTCTCTCTCTCTCTCTCTCTCTCTCTCTCTCTCTCTCTCTCTCTCTCTCTCTCTCCCTCTCTCTCGTCATCTCTTTTAATTTCTTATTCTCTTTCTCATCTGTGTCTATCCTTCTCTTACTGTATCTCTCTCTCTCTCTCTTTTTCTCTACTCCAACATTTTTTTGCCCCGTGAAATTGCATAACATTGGCTCATGATCATAAGGCGAACATTTTGCCCAGCTCACCGCCTTAATAATAACGGTTTCACATTTTGGCACAAGGCTTAGCAATTCTAGGGGAGGGAGTCAGTGGATCACATTGAGCCCCAGTATTTCACTGGTACTTATTTTATTGACCTCCAAACGGATGAAAGGCAAAGTCAACCGCGGTGGAATTTGAACACTGCTAAGCATTTTGCTAACAGTTCTGCCACCTCACTGCCCTACTACTACTACTTCTACTGTGAAGGTGCATGGCTCAGTGGTTAGAGCATCGAGCTTACGATCGTGAGGTTGTGAGTTCGAATCCCGGACTGGGCTGCATGTTGTGTTCTCGAGCAAGACACTTTATTTCATCTTGCTCCAAGTTCACTCAAGCTGTAGAAATGAGTTGCGACGTCACAGGTGCCAAGCTGTATCGGCCCCTTTTGCCTTTCCCTCGGATAACATCAATGGTGTGGAGAGGGGAAGGCCGGTATTGCATGGGCGATTGCTGGCCCTCCATAAACAACCTTGCCCGGACTTGTTGTGCCTGGGAGGGGTAACTTTCTAGGTGCAATCCCATGGGTCAGTCATGACCGAAGGGGGTCTCAACTACTACTATTACTAATAATAATAATAATAATAAAAATAAAAAAATATGTTTGTTTTCGTTTTTTTTTTTGTAGTTGGTTGGAGAATTCCTTGAGGAAACATGCCTGAACCCCACGTTTATTATCGACCATCCAGAAATAATGAGTCCCCTAGCTAAATGGTAAGTGGGCCTTTCAGAGGTCCGTCCTTTCCTTTCACCCCCCCCCCATCCCCAACTGACCCTTTAAACAATGTACTGTCTCTCATGGTTACAATGGAGCTCCTTAATGTAGCTGAGGTTTTTTCGTGGCAACAGTGTTTAGCTACCAGGCTTGCAAGCCTGGTAGCTAATGACGTTCCCTCCATGACCATCCTGTTTTTTATTTCAGATATAATATACCTAGGACTGTGTTATCTAACATGTACTAGACATAACTCTTTCACTTGTTTGAGTCATTTGACTGCGGCCATGCTGGAGCACCGCCTTTTAGTCGAGCAAATCGACCCCCCCCCCCCCCCAGGACTTATTCTTTGGAAGCCTAGTACTTATTCTATTGGTCTCTCTTTTGCCGAACCGCTAAGTTACAGGGACGTGAACACACCACCATCGGTTGTCAAGCGATGTTGGTGGGGACAAACACAGACACACAAACATATACACACACATACATACATATATATATATATATATATATATATATCATCATCATCATCATCATCATCGTTTAACGTCCGCTTTCCATGCTAGCATGGGTTGGACGATTTGACTGAGGACTGGTGAAACCGGATGGCAACACCAGGCTCCAGTCTGATTTGGCAGAGTTTCTACAGCTGGATGCCCTTCCTAACGCCAACCACTCAGAGAGTGTAGTGGGTGCTTTTACGTGTCACCTGCACGAAAACGGCCACGCTCGAAATGGTGTCTTTTATGTGCCACCCGCACAAGCCAGTCCAGGGGCACTGACAACGATCTCACTCGAAAATCCTACAGGAGCCAGTCAGGCGGTACTGGCAACGGCCACGCTCAAAATGGTGCATCTCATGTGCCACCTGCACAAGAACCAGTCCAGGGGCACTTGCGACGATCTTACTTGGCTTGCCGGGTCTTCTCACGCACAGCACATTTCCAAAGGTCTCGGTCAGTAGTCATCGCCTCGGTGAGGCCCAATGTACGTAGGTCTTGCCTCACCACCTCAGCCCAGGTCTTCCTGGGCCTACCTCTTCCACGGGTTCCCTCAACTGTTAGGGTGTGGCACTTTTTCACGCAGCTATCCTCCTCCATTCTCACCACATGTCCATACCAGCGCAATCGTCTCTCTTGCATGCCACAACTGATGCTTCTAATGTTCAGCTTTTCTCATATATATATATATATATACACATATATATATATATATATATATATATACACATATATATATATATATATATATATATATATATACATAAATATGACGGGCTTCTTTCAGTTTCCGTCTACCAAATCCAGTCACAAGGCTTTGGTCGGCCCGGGGCTATAGTAGAAGACATTTGCCCAAGGTGCCACACAGTGGGACTGAACCCGGAACCATGTGGTTGGTAAGCAAGCTACTTACCACACGGCCACTCCTACGCCTATAAGATCATATTCCAACTGTGACCATCCTGCCTTTCATCGAGGCATGCTGTATCAAGGATTACATTATCTAATGTGTCCTTCTTTGTTGCTGTTGTTTCGCCCCAGGTCAGTCCTGGTCCAGTAGACCTGAGCTCAAAGATGTTCCATCCATGACCATCCTGTCTTGCACCATCCAAACATGGTTGATGCCAGCCCCCCCCCCCCCCCCCCCGACTGGCTCCTGTGCCGGTGGCACATTCTTTGGTGTTTAGCCCCAGGTCAGATCTGATCCTGCAGACCTATGATAAAATGCATTCCATCCATGATCATCCTGTTCTTTATTCCAGCATAGTGTATCTAGGACTACATCATCTAATGTATCCTTCCTTGTAGTTGTTTAACCCCAGGTCATCCCTAATCCAGTATATCTAAGACTGAAGGTGTGCCAGCTGTAGCCATCCTGTCTTTAATTCAGGCATGGTGTATCAAGGACTACATTATCCTAATGTGTCCTCCCTTCCTTGTTGTTCAGCTCCAGCAGACCTGTGATCAGAGATTTTTCCAGCTGTATCAAGTGTATCAAGGACTACATCATCTAATGTGTCTTCCCTTGTTTAGTCCCGATCCTGCAGACTTACAGACAAATGAATTCCAACCATGACAATCCTGTTGATTCAGACAGTGTTATGTGTTATTCTTTGTTGCTTGTTTCGACCCAGGGTCAGCCCTAATCCACTTGACCTAGATCAAAGATGTTATAACCGTGACCATCTTGTCATTTATTCTGACATAGTGTATCTAAGACTACATTATCTAATGTGCTCCACTTTGTTATTATTATTTAACCACAGGTCAGTCTTGATCCAACAGACCTATGATCAAAGGTGTTTCAGCCATGACCATCCTGTCTTTTATTCAGACATAGTGCACCTAAAACTGCAGTGTCCTTCCTTGTTATTTAACCCCAGGTCACTCTTGTTCCAGTTATGACCATCCTGTTTTGTTTTTTTTTATTCAGTCATAGTATACCTAGGACTACATTGTCTAATGTCTATAACCTCTGCTATTACAAGGGGGCGCTGAATAGTTCCTGGCTTTAAGGGTATCACGAAAGGCCTGGTTGGAGGCCCCACCGTCCAGGTTCTTTTACAGGGCTTAGAAAAACTGAAGGACCGTTGCCATCAGAGTGTGAATCCGAGAAGGGAACATGTTTCATAAGATCATTATTAACTGATCCTCCTGTATTTTCCCTTTACCCAAAGCCAGGAACTTTTAAGCACCCCATTGTACACTAAACACTCTGGCTCCTAAATGACAAGAGCCCTTATTCTGCATGTGTCTATTCTATATTTGACAGGCATCGATCAGTAAAGGGACTAACGGAACGGTTTGAGCTGTTTGTTATGAAGAAGGAGATATGTAATGCCTACACTGAGTTGAATGACCCTGTTGTACAGAGGGAACGATTCATGCAACAGGCACAGGTAACTATTTGTTTACTGTTCTATATTTAAGAGATGACGAATTATGTACATTTGACGGAATTTGTCGTCATCTTGTTTGTTGTTAACACAACGTTTCGGCTGATATACCCTCCAGCCTTCATCAGGTGTCTTGGGGGAAATTTCAAACCTGGGTTCTCATTCCTAAGGTATTTTTCAATGTTGTTGCTATTATTATTATTATTATTATTATTATTATTATTATTCAGGTCACTGCCTGGAATCGATCTCGGGGTTAGTAGCCCGTGCTCTTGACCACTATGCTGTATGCATATAATAATAATAATAATAATTATAATAATAAATAAACTAATATACAGTTCTATATTTAAGAGATGAGGAATTATGTACATGATTTACATTTGACGGATATTTGTCCTTATCTTGTTTGTTGTTAACACAACGTTTCGGCTGATATACCCTCCAGCCTTCATCAGGTGTCTTGAGGGAAATTTCAAACCTGGGTTCTCATTCCTAAGGTATTTTTCAATGTTGTTATTATTATTATTCAGGTCACTGCCTGGAATCGATCTCGGGGTTAGTAGCCCGTGCTCTTGACCACTATGCTGTATGCATATAATAATAATAATAATAATAATTATAATAATAAATAAACTAATATACAGTTCTATATTTAAGAGATGAGGAATTATGTACATGATTTACATTTGACGGATATTTGTCCTCATCGTGTTTGTTGTTAACACAACGTTTCGGCTGATATACCCTCCAGCCTTCATCAGGTGTCTTGAGGGAAATTTCAAACCTGGGTTCTCATTCCTAAGGTATTTTTCAATGTTGTTATTATTATTATTCAGGTCACTGCCTGGAATCGATCTCGGGGTTAGTAGCCCGTGCTCTTGACCACTATGCTGTATGCATATAATAATAATAATAATAATAATTATAATAATAAATAAACTAATATACAGTTCTATATTTAAGAGATGAGGAATTATGTACATGATTTACATTTGACGGATATTTGTCCTCATCGTGTTTGTTGTTAACACAACGTTTCGGCTGATACACCCTCCAGCCTTCATCAGGTGTCTTGAGGGAAATTTCAAACCTGGGTTCTCATTCCTAAGGTATTTTTCAATGTTGTTATTATTATTATTATTATTATTATTATTATTATTCAGGTCACTGCCTGGAATCGAACTTGGAACACAAGCATATGGAGTAGTGGTTAAGTGCGCGGGCTACTAACCCCAAGATTCCGAGTTCGATTCCAAGCAGTGACCTAAACAATAATAATAATAACATCGAAAAATACCTTAGGAATGAGAACCCAGGTTCGAAATTTCGCCAAGACACCTGATGAAGGCTGGAGAGTATATCAGCCGAAACGTTGTGTTAACAACAAACAAGATGACGACAAATTCCGTCAAATGTAAATAATGTACATAATTTCTCATCTCTGAAATATAAAACTGTATTAAAGTAATATTTCCCCATGACCAGACATGTTTTTGCACAATGGTTGGTACGATTGAGGCAGTGAGCTGGCAGAAACGTTAGCACGCCGGACGAAATGCTTAGCAGTATTACGTTCTGAGTTCAAATTCCGCCAAGGTTGACTTTGCCTTTCATCCTTTCGGGGGTCGATAAATTAAGTACCAGTTACGCACTGGGGTCGATATAATCAACTTAATCCGTTTGTCTGTCTTTGTTTAGCCCCTTGTGGGCAATAAAGAAATATGATGCTGCTTGTATGAGAGTGACTACACTTTACAGCTATCGTGCAATGTCAAGACAAGGGGAAACCCATACACACGCATAGACGACTCCGTCTTTCAGTTTCTGTCTTCCAAATCCACTCGCAAGGCATTTAGTCAACCCAGGGCCATAGCAGAAGGCATTTCCGCAAAGGTGCCATGCAGTGGGACAGAACCCAAAATCATGTGGTTAAGAAGCAAACTTCTTAACCATCATCATTTATCGTCCACTTTTCCATATTTTACTCTTTTAGTTGTTTCAGTCATTTGACTGTGGCCATGCTGGAGCACCACCTTTAGTCGAGCAAATCGACCCCGGAACTTATTCTTTGTAAGCCTAGTACTTATTCTATTGGTCTCTTTTGCCGAACCGCTAAGTTACGGGGGACGTAAACACACCACCATCGGTTGTCAAGCGATGCTGGGGGGACAAACACAGACACACAAACAGACATATATATACGACAGGCTTCTTTCAGTTTCCGTCTACCAAATCCACTCACAAGGCTTTGGTCGGCCCGAGGCTATATAGTAGAAGACACTTGCCCAAGGTGCCACGCAGTGGGACTTGAACCCGGAACCATGTGGTTGGTAAGCAAGCTACTTACCACACAGCCACTCCATAGAAATATAACTTTCATTGCATGTAAATTTTAACATTAAAATCTTATATGGACCCCCCCCCCCCGGGCCATAGGAACCCTGGTTGAGATCACTTTTTTTTTTTTTTTAAACTTCTTTATAACTCCTTTTTTAGGACACATGTTGGGATCAAAACTTCGTTTTAACCTGTTCACTTTTCTAAAATCCCTTCATAATCCTTTTTCTTCTCTCTCCAGGACAAAGCTGCTGGTGATGACGAAGCCATGTTCGTAGATGAGAACTTCTGTACAGCCCTCGAGTATGGGTTACCTCCAACGGCCGGCTGGGGCATGGGTATCGATCGAGTAGCCATGTTTTTGACTGACTCCAACAATATCAAGGTAGGTACCCAGGTGGAAATAGTTCCTTTTATTTAAAACTCCTCTCTTTTTCTCTCTCAAAGGCAATGACCCTTGTCAGTGTCGTCCTTTCAACATTCACTTTGCCTGTTTGCATTGGTTGGATGCTTTTCCTGTTACCAACCGTTATACGTTTCCAAAGTCATATTTCTCCACAGTCAAATATGTTCTTGCTAAATGACCCTCATTTACAAAAAGCTCACAACATCAAGACAGACAGACAGACACAAACATAGACGTCGGGCGAAATGCTTAGCGGTATTTCGTCAGCCGTTACGTTCTGAGTTCAAATTCCGCCGAGGTCAACTTTGCCTTTTATTCTTTCGGGGTCGATTAAATAAGTATCAGTTATGCACTGGGGTCGATATAATCGATTTAATCCATTTGTATGCCCTTGTTTGTCCCCTCTGTGTGTAGCCCCTTAAAGGCAGTAAAGAAATAAGACACAACCACACACACACACACAACCTTGCTGCTCTCTGACTTGTTCTCCTTCCCCTTTCAGCTGGGGTCGCCATGTATCTCCTTTAATCCTTTAGCATTTAAACTGGCCATGCCAGGCCCAAATATCCTGTTTTAGGTTCAAACTGGGCTATATCTGGACTCTCACACCTACCCTACAATGTCATTCTAGAGGTATACCTTTCATCATCATCGTTTAACGTCCGCTTTCCATGCTGGCATGGGTTGGACATACATGTAGGCACAAGAGTGGTTGTGTAGTAAGAACGTCCCCAACCACATGGTCCAAGGTTCAGCCCCACCATGTGGCACCTTGCGTAAGTGTCTTCCACTACAGCTCTGAGCAAACCAAAGCCTTGTGAGTAGATTTCTTAGAAACTGAAAGAAGCCTGTTGTCATCATCATCGTTTAACGTCCACTTTCCAGGCTAGCATGGGTTGGACGATTTGACTGAGTACTGGTGAAACCAGATGGCTACACCAGGCTCCAATCTGATTTGGCAGAGTGTCTACAGCTGGATGCCCTTCCTAACGCCAACCACTCAGAGAGTGTAGTGGGTGCTTTTACGTGTCACCCGCACGAAGGCCAGTCAGGCGGTACTGGCAACGGCCACGCTCAAAATGGTGTATTTTACGTGCCACCTGCACAGGAGCCAGTCCAGGAGCACTGGCAATGAACTCGCTCGAATGTTTTTTCACGTGTCACTGGCAATGATCACGCTCAAATAGTGCTATTTACGTACCCGACATTGTAGGGTAGGTGTGAGAGGCTGGATCTGGCCTTGTTTTCAATTAATCATGCATTATCTCATAGCTCTGAGATTTCAATGATGTGATTGTTTATTTTTAGAAAGACATTGTAGGGTAGGTGCGAGAGGCTGGATCTGTGCCTATAGTAGAATGCCCTGACTTTATCTTTCATTTCTTCCAGCTCGATGTCATCAACTCATCACATCAGGGCTTTGTGTTAAAATTTGAAACCATTATCATTGTCATCATCTAAGACAAAACTTCTCTTTCTCATCTGTTATTTCAGGAGGTGCTTCTATTCCCTGCTATGAAGCCTGAAGATGGACAATCCGATACGGCAGCCATCAAGGAATGAGCTGTTTGAGGTGGAATGCAGGCAACCCAGCTCCACAATCATTACTAACATGAATCTGTTGATTTTCTTTCCTTAGGGGCTGTTTTTTTAATTTATTTATTAGGGAGGGGTGAATTTAGCTGGGTTTTTTTTTTGTTTTGGGGAAGGGTGAATTTAGCTGGGGGTTTTTTTTATTGGGGAAGGGTGAATTTAGCTGGGGTTTTTTTATTGGGGAAGGGTGAATTTAGCTGGGGGGGGTTTTATTGGGGAGGGGTGAATTTAGCTGGGGGGGGGTTATTGGGGAGGGGTGAATGTAGCTGGGTTTTTCTATTAGGGAGGGATGAATTTAGCTGGGGGGGTTTTTTTTTATTAGGGAGGGGTGAATTTAGCTGTTTTTTTTTTCTTTTCTTAATTAACTCTTTTAAGGTTTGATTTAAAGGAAACATTGGTGTTATAAACTATATCTTCTCAATAAATATCACTCTATTGCAATTATAGTAAATTTGTTGCTATTCTTAACCCTTTCATTGCCAAAATGGGCAAGAACTTAAAATGGTGAATGACCCAAGGTGGCTGAAACTGGTATGAAAACACATGATTTCTTTATGTAAGCCATTGAACTACACTTGTCTGACATTATTTTACATGATATCTAAGCATTGCAAATTTTTAGAGATTTTTTTTTTTTTTTTTTTTGCCATATTATGTATGCATATATGTGTGTGTGTGTATCATTTAGGATTGGCGGAACAAACAACAAGTAGAACTCAAATATGAGCATACATATGTTTCTTTTAATCATCAGAGAAGTTACAAAAGTGGCCGAAGGGCCAAGACCTTTATGCATGGGTAAGTTACCTTTTCTGCCAATTAGCATAAATGCCTGTGTGTGTGTGTGTGCAGACACACCTACACGTGTGTGTGTGAGTGTGTACATATATAAATACATGTGTGTGTGTTCATAAATATATATGTATGTATGGATATACATATATTTTTAAGGGGGAGCCAAATATTTTGCACTGAAGCCTGTTCTAAGGATTGGCGGATAACTTGTCAATCTGTCTTCAATTTTTCTTGGAAATCCATAAAATAAAAAACAGGGGTCAACGCTACCAAACATGTCACCACCCAATCTTTGTACTTACATCACCAATGAAATTTTCAGGCATTCGTGCGCTACCAATATGAATGAAAAAATGGTCCAGATGGACTATATGTAATCTGAACCTTTCCCCCCATATTTTTTTTTCATTTTTTTTTTTACAGAAACCCACGTTTTAGGCTATGGAGATTCCGATTCTGAAAAAAAAATTTTCAAAAATCTCAATTTCAAAATTTCGATTACCCCCCCCCCCCCCCGTTTTTTATATAGATCCAAAGGGTAAACCTAACCCTAACTCAAATCCTGACCCTAACCCTAACACTAGTTTTGTGAGATTTGGCTGTTATTTCTAGCATGTAAATAACCTGCTTGGTGGGGGTGGGGGTGGGGGGTAATTGAAATTTTTCAAACAATTTTTTTTCAGAATCATAATCTCCGTATTTTGTTACGCATTTCCGGAAAATATTTTTTAAATGAGGAAATGGGGAGGGGGGGATCGAAATTTTGAATTTGAGATTTTTGAAAAAAAATTTTCAGAATCGGAATCTCCATAGCCTAAAACGTGGGATTCCGTCAAAAAAAAAAAAAAAAAAAAAGATAAATAAGGGGGAGAAAGGTTCAGATTACATATAGTCTGTCTCTGGCGAAAAAAAATCCTTAATTCCAAACGGGAAATCGCAAAGGTGGGGGGGAGGGGAAACACACACCCAAATGCCATAAACTTTATGCTTTTCTCCTCTCCTTTCTTTTGATTTTCTTGTGACAGAGATGAATGTAAACCACCAGATCTCGACCCTGTTAGAAGCTGTCACTTGGGTTGTCTGCCTCTGCTAGGGGTTTCACTGAATTGTAATGTTCTCCGAGACCAAACGCGTGCCGATGGTACCTGTAGGGGGTGCAGAGAGAGAGAGAGAAAGAGACACAGGATAAGACAGAGAAAGAACAGGTGGGGGATATATATATATATAAACATAAGTGCAGATATTTTGGGGTATATAATATGTGCTGTCAAAAATGAGATACTTCGTCCAATCAATAATAAAACTAGATCTAAATATCTCATCTTTCCCAGCACACACACACACACACACACAAGTGGCTTCTTTCAGTTTCTGTCTACCAAATCCACTCACAAGTCTTTGGCCAATCTGAGCCTACAGAAAAAGACTTGTCCAAGGTGCCAAGCAGTGGGACTGAACCCAGAAAGGTTGGGAAGCAAGATTCTTACCATACAGCCACTCCTACATTTATTATTATTATTATTATATAATTTAATATTTTTGCAGATGTAGAAACAAAAAGTGGAAAACCATTTGGCTCTTCTCAGGATGGTATTGAACCCTGGCCAGAAACTCCAGTATGTCCTCTGCTGCTGGTTATCTATACCTTTACCTACAAGGACCTAGACTCCCAATGAAATGCTCTCAAAAATTAAGATATTTAACTTTTTGCTATTCACACTGGATCAAAGAGACTTCCGGGTGTTTTTTTCCTTTTCATCTTCTCCATCCTTATCAGCCTTTCCACAATAGTTTTCGCTTATGACATCCAGGGTGTCAATGTGTGGTCTGATGAGTGCATACGAGCGGAGGAATCCATTCTTCTTCCGCTCTATCTGATCAGTGGTTCTGTGAAAGCCATTATTCTTCAGTGCAGCAGTGATGATGTTGTTTGGGGGATCGCCACAAGCAATCATCCATGCTCACAACAGAAGATTTAATTCTCTCTTCTCCCACTTTGGTGCCATCTTCGTTTTTTAAGCCCAGAAGGGGAGTAGAGGATAGAGAGGAAGTGAAAGATAGCAGTAGGTAGAAAAGAAGAAACACAGAAGGGGGAATAGGGAAAGAGAGAGGGAGATATGAAGGAAAAAGAGAGGGTGATATGAGGAAGAGAGGTGTGGGTGTTAGAGACAGAGGATGGGGAGAGAAAGAGAAACAGACTGAAGGAGAGACAAGAAAGGATGAAGGATGTGAGAGAAAGGGAGAAATGGACTGAGAAGAGGGGGGAAATGAGAAGTATATGAGGGAGAGGAAGACGTTATGAGATGGAAAGGAAAGAGAACTGAGAAGAGAGGAAGATATAAAAGCGAGAGAGAGAGAGATAGATGAGAGAAAGAGTAAGATATGGAAGACAGAGAGGGAGAGAGGAAGCGGTACTTATGAAAAAGAGAGCGGGAGCAGGCAACGAAGATGTGTAGGAAAACGAAAAACGAAAATTCGTAATACTAAATGGGATTTGTAATTCAAATAATTGTAAAGAGATAAAGTGAAAAAAGAAAGGGGTTTCGTAATGGTTTTTTTTTTTTTTTTTACAAAGTGAATCAAAAATAAATAAATAAAAAAGACTGTTTCTATTTTTCTAAAAGAATCAAAGATAAGTGGTCGTTGTTACCAAAATCTTCAGTAACTGGGATACATCCATGGTACCGTGAACCATTCATGGAATTTTGTTGATCCCGTTAGTGGGGTTATGTACCAATAGTGTAGAGGCATTCTGGTCACGGATAAAACGTAGACTGAAATACAAAAGTGGATCATTATTACGATATGAAGTGGGAGAATTCGTGGGAGAACTTTCAGACATTTATCAAGCACATAGCCGAAAATATATCCACAGTGATTTTAGAAAGGCAAAGGTTACAGTTTAAAAAATTTTTTTTTTTTTTATTTTGTATTTTTCGTTTTCGGATATATGTTCTCTGGTAAAAAGCGTGAAACTCGCAGTTCAACTTTCTGAATAAAATGCAAGACTTGGATTGTCCGCGTTTAGCTGTTATTTCTAGCATATCAAGTTTCGTGGTGGGGACTCCACATGCCGTGATACTTTTGCTGTTTCACTATGAAATGTAAGCCGTTCATTTTCACATCTAAGTTGCGAGGGGGCTATTCGTACGACCTGGACATGTAGAACACATACATGACCGTGATATGTAGAACACATTACAGAAAGCAAAAATCGCCAAAATTAAAAAATAAAAAAGTTACAGCCGTTTTCCCTCAGTGTCTAATCTCAATGTGCACCTTTTAAAAGTTAAATGAATATTATAGTGAGAATTCTCAGAAACTAAACAAAGATTAAGTCGTAACTCAAATGTTACCCAAGTTAAAAGAAAATAAACAAATGAAAAGGATACTTATTCGTAAGAGGTAAAATTCCAAATCCTTGTTCTTGTACGAAGAAGTTTTCTTTCAAAAACAATTCTTTTTTTTTTTCGCTTCTTACATTCGACTGCAAATAAAATTGCGACGTGTAACCACGCGGTTATCGACGATACCTTTAGCTTGTTTCACTGATTTAAACTTACTATATTAAACTTTTAGTGTAATATATTACTTTTTTCTTTTAATCAATATATTATGGTAGACCGTTACGAAGTAACAAGTACTACCTTTTGCCAGTTTTAGCGTCGATTTATGCAATCACTTTGGGGTTGTTTCAGGAGAAGGAAAAACATGTGTTGCTTCAACGAAACTGGATGTATATATCTTCCGAAACCGGAAGTATATATATATATACTCTTTTACTTGTTTCAGTCATTTGACTGCGGCTATGCTGGAGCACCGCATTTAGTCGAGCAAGTCGACCCCAGGACTTATTCTTTGTTAGCCTAGTACTTATTCTATCGGTCTCTTTTTGCCGAACCGCTAAGTTACGGGGACGTAAACACACCAGCATCGGTTGTCAAGCGATGGTGGGGGGACAAACACAGACACACATATCTACATATATACGACGGGCTTCTTTTAGTTTCCGTTTACCAAATCCACTCACAAAGCTTTGGTCGGCCCTAGGCTGTAGTAGAAGACACTTTCCCAAGGTGCCACACAGTGGGACTGAACCCGGAACCATGTGGTCGGTAAGCAAGCTACTTACCACGTATATTAGTTACCTTTTTTTTTTCACCAACAAATGCCCTTATCCACAAGAGCATCCAAACAGGTCACCAATTGGAAAGTTCAGGGATATGTAAAACCTATTTCTGTGACTGATTATTGATCATCAGGCTATGATAAGTTTTAAAAAACCCTCATTTTCTAACTATATTTCTGTTGGGTTGAAAGATCGCGGTTCAAATCTCAGACTGGGCAATATGTGTGTTTATGAGCGAAACACCTAAGCTCTGGCAGAAGGTAATGGTGAACTTCTGCTGACTTTTTTCACAACGAACTTTTTCTTAATCTTTCCTCCTACATCTAGCAGCTCACCTGTGATGGACCAACGTCCCATCCAGGTGGGTAACCCAAATGCTAATGAAACCAGGAAACTGGCCATTATGAACCAGACATGGCTTCAGAAGGAACAAACAGCAACAACAACAGTCTTACCAATAAAGAAAATATTTAAATATCTAAATTTTAACATTGAAATTGTTGGTAAAAGTCACTTTGTCTGTTAAATGGGGGTTTAGGTTTCAATTCCTACCCAGTTTAAAATTATAATTTTTTTTTATTAACTTAAGTTGTATTATGTGTGTGTGTGTGTGTGTTACCAAATTTCATAGGTTTCCCTTAATTACAAAAAATTGAAATAACTTTAAATATCCTAATTTTCATGTTAATATTGTTGCTGCTTCGGTGGCCTCATAGGTAGAGGTGTTTAGAAGTAGTAACATAGCACAGTGGTGAGGGTTTCAAATCTGTTCCAGGTATTATAGGGTGTCTTATTTTCATTTTTTCCCTAGAAATAAAAAAAAAAAGTGAAAAATTTTCGTAAGACCGCTTAGTGCTAGCCCTGGGTGATATCGAACCCTGCCCAGGAGGTTATTGGTGTTTACATATGACTTTACCCACAAGACCACGAAGACACCAACAGAAATTTCATTAAAAAATGACATATTTAAACCTATCTTGGCTAAAGATCAATATAAAGGGTTGCCAATTTACATTAATAAAAAAAAAATAATTTCAAACTGGGTAGGAATTGAAACCTAGACCACCATGTAACAGACAAAGTGACTTTTACCAACAATTTTAATCTAAATTTTCCTTGACACTAAAAAACTTTGTTTTTAAAAATTTTGACTTCAAAAGACTATTGGTGATTTCAGGCTTATTTCTAGCACAATTTATGAACTTTATGTCTCTGTGTCTCTCTGTATATAAAGATATATATATATATATAAATAAATGTATAATATATAAATACATACACACACACATACATATGTAAATTATATATATATAAATAATATACAGTATAGATATATATATATGTATTATATATATATATATATTTTTTATTTTTAAGTTTCAGCTTAGAGCTGCGGCCATGCTGATGCACCACCATGTTGCTACACTGTTATTACAGGGAGCCTCTTACAATATTTGGCACTTGGTGAAGAATGGAGTTTGATTTAGCAACCCTCATTTGCACCTCCTGCCGCGAGGTAGGTTCATCTGGGACTCTCGATAAGAAGAGGTCCAGCTTTGATTTAAAAACTTCTACATCTACTTCGTGCAGATTCCTCAGGCTCTTTGGGAGAATATTAAAAAGCTGTGGGCCCCTGAATCCCAAGCTGTTGCAGTAACTGGTCCTGAAGCGCGATGGCATTGCTGGGATCTTTGGCACTATGCAGTGTCGTCCCGTTCTGGCATTGGTGTAGCTTTCAATGCCAAAATTTGGCACAATTCCTTCCAGGATCTTCCAGATGTATATTACCGCATACCTCTCCAGGGAGTAGAGTCTTAGCTGTTTCAGCCTTTCCCAGTAGCTGAGCAGTTGCAAAGAGACAATCTTCTTTGTGAATCTCCTCTGGATTGCTTCAAGGTCTGCTGTTAATTCCAGACTGGTGGGTGACCACAGCTGTGAGTAGTAATCCAGGCGGCTGAGGACGAATGTCCTCCAGAGGACCATCATAGTTTCCTTATCTCTGGTTCTGAATGTTCTCAGGATCCATCCAGCCAATCGTCTGCACTTTGTTGCCATTCTGGTAATGTGCACTTGGAAAGAGGTATCATCACTCATGTCGATACGCAGGTCTCTCACTGATTTAGGCTCTGGGATTGAAATTCCCTGTGGATCAGTGTACTCTGTAAGTTTCATATTCAGTTTTGGACGTTGGTAGCGCAGGGCTTGGAATTTTTCAGCATTAAACTGCATATTATTGTCCTCAGCCCATCTATAAACTGAGTCCAATTCCTGCTGCAGGTGTGCAACATCACTGGAGTTATATATATATATATATCACTGGAGATATATATATATATATCTTTATATACAGAGAGAGAGAGAGAGAAAGAGAAAGAATGATACTAGTCTTATTAGCCAAAATCCAAAAATTTTGACTTCAAAAGACTATTGGTGATTTCAGGCTTATTTCTAGCACAGTTTATGAACTTTGTGTCTCTGTGTCTCTCTGTATATAAAGAGATATATATATATATAAATAAATGTATAATATATAAATACACACACACACATGTATATATATATTTTTTGGGACTGTCACATTTTGAGTTTTTATTAAACTATAAATTTAAACTAGATCTAAATAAACAACCCCTGTTTAAAATATTCTGGTAAGAATCGGCAAGAAATTTAACATCCCAAAGAAACTTAATTTCGGTAGAAAGTATGTTTTTTTTAATTTTTATTAAAATTAAATGTCGAAATCCGATGTGGAAAAATCGGTCCAATTGGTTCAAGGCCTGCCCTGTCTATATATATACATATATATATATATTTTTGGGGACTGTCACATTAAGTTGACTGTATACAACTACTTTATATATATAAATATACAAATTAATTATCAATTATCAACATAGGGCGTCGTTTAAAAAAGATTTTCGCTGCTCTTTCTAGCAAATTAAAACAATAACATACACATTGAACAAAACGGTCGCTGAGGTATAAAGGGAAATAACTCTCAAATGAAGGGTTATCTCCCTTTATACCTCAGCGACCGCTTTGTTCAATGTGTGTGTTATTGTTTTAATTTGCTAGAAAGAGCAGCGAAAATCTTTTTTAAACGACGCCCTATGTTGATAATTGATAATTAATTTGTATATTTATATATATAAAGTAGTTGTATACAGTCAACTTAATGTGACAGTCCCCAAAAATATATATATATATGTATATATATAGACAGGGCAGGCCTTGAACCAATTGGACCGATTTTTCCACATCGGATTTCGACATTTAATTTTAATAAAAAGTAAAAAAAACATACTTTCTACCGAAATTAAGTTTCTTTGGGATGTTAAATTTCTTGCCGATTCTTACCAGAATATTTTAAACAGGGGTTGTTTATTTAGATCTAGTTTAAATTTATAGTTTAATAAAAACTCAAAATGTGACAGTCCCAAAAAATATATATATACATGTGTGTGTGTGTATTTATATATTATACATTTATTTATATATATATATATCTTTATATACAGAGAGACACAGAGATACAAAGTTCATAAACTGTGCTAGAAATAAGACTGAAATCACCAATAGTCTTTTGAAGTCAAAACTTTTGGATTTTGGTTAATAAGACTAGTATCATTCTTTCTCTTTCTCTGTATGTAAAGATATATATACATATATATATATATAATACATATATATATATATATATATGTATATATATATATATATATATATATATGATTTACATATGTGTGTGTGTGTGTGTATTTATATATTATACATTTATTTATATATATATATATCTTTATATACAGAGAGACACAGAGACACAGTTCATAAATTGTGCTAGAAATAACCCTGAAATCACCATAAATAAATAAATAAATAAAAATACGTATATATATATGTATATATATATATATATATATATATATATATATATATATAATACATATATATATATACTTATATATATTATTTATATATATATATAATTTACATATGTATGTGTGTGTGTGTTTGTAAGTCAAAATTTTGGGATTTTGGCTAATAAGCGGCATGAAATCACGAAAGGAATTTCGCACCAATAACGAAAATGTTACAAAGTTCATAAATTGTGCTAGAAATAAGCTTGAAATCACCAATAGTTTTTTGAAGTCAAAATTTTTGGATTTTGGCTAATAATAAGCGGCATTAAATCTCTTTCTCTCTCTCTCTCTGTATATAAAGATATATATATATATATATATATATATATATATATATCAAATAATAAGCAACACGGATTTCAAAAGTGATTGCAGTACGCACGTTTCATGCTACTTCAATTTATTTAAGTAATGTGAGCATTACCTTAAATGCAATATGAAGAGCAATCTTCAGCTGCACGAAAAAATGTAGAAAGAAAGACATATTACAAATGTGGCAACATATTAAAACCAAGTGGGAGAGAGCAGAGGAAGAATATATAAGTCCATCTTGACATAACTTACACCTTCCCTCTCTTTAGAAGTAATTGTCCCTTTGCTATCACCACTAGATAAGAAACAATAGAATTCTGAGACAGTTAAAACTTTTGTCTAGAATCAATTACTAGCCTGATAGACCCTGCTATGTCAAGATGGACTTATATATTCTTCCTCTGCTCTCTCCCACTTGGTTTTAATATGTTGCCACATTTGTAATATGTCTTTTTTTCTACATTTTTTCGTGCAGCTGAAGATTGCTCTTCATATTGCATTTAAGGTAATGCTCACATTACTTAAATAAATTGAAGTAGCATGAAACGTGCGTACTGCAATCACTTTTGAAATCCGTGTTGCTTATTATTTGATATATATATATATATATATATATATATATATATCTTTATATACAGAGAGAGAGAGAGAAAGAGATTTAATGCCGCTTACTATTAGCCAAAATCCAAAAATTTTGACTTCAAAAAACTATTGGTGATTTCAAGCTTATTTCTAGCACAATTTATGAACTTTGTAACATTTTCGTTATTGGTGCGAAATTCCTTTCGTGATTTCATGCCGCTTATTAGCCAAAATCCCAAAATGTTGACTTACAAACACACACACACATACATATGTAAATTATATATATATATAAATAATATATATAAGTATATATATATATGTATTATATATATATATACATATATATATACGTATTTTTATTTATTTATGGTGATTTCAGGGTTATTTCTAGCACAATTTATGAACTTTGTGTCTCTGTGTCTCTCTGTATATAAAGATATATATATATATAAATAAATGTATAATATATAAATACATACACACATGCACACGCAAACACACACACACACATACATATGTAAATTATATATATATAAATAATATACAGTATAGATATATATATATGTATTATATATATATATATATTTTTTATTTTTAAGTTTCAGCTTAGAGCTGCGGCCATGCTGATGCACCACCATGTTGCTACACTGTTATTACAGGGAGCCTCTTACAATATTTGGCACTTGGTGAAGAATGGAGTTTGATTTAGCAACCCTCATTTGCACCTCCTGCCGCGAGGTAGGTTCGTTCATCTGGGACTCTCGATAAGAAGAGGTCCAGCTTTGATTTAAAAACTTCTACATCTACTTCGTGCAGATTCCTCAGGCTCTTTGGGAGAATATTAAAAAGCTGTGGGCCCCTGAATCCCAAGCTGTTGCAGTAACTGGTCCTGAAGCGCGATGGCATTGCTGGGATCTTTGGCACTATGCAGTGTCGTCCCGTTCTGGCATTGGTGTAGCTTTCAATGCCAAAATTTGGCACAATTCCTTCCAGGATCTTCCAGATGTATATTACCGCATACCTCTCCAGGGAGTAGAGTCTTAGCTGTTTCAGCCTTTCCCAGTAGCTGAGCAGTTGCAAAGAGACAATCTTCTTTGTGAATCTCCTCTGGATTGCTTCAAGGTCTGCTGTTAATTCCAGACTGGTGGGTGACCACAGCTGTGAGTAGTAATCCAGGCGGCTGAGGACGAATGTCCTCCAGAAGACCATCATAGTTTCCTTATCTCTGGTTCTGAATGTTCTCAGGATCCATCCAGCCAATCGTCTGCACTTTGTTGCCATTCTGGTAATGTGCACTTGGAAAGAGGTATCATCACTCATGTCGATACCCAGGTCTCTCACTGATTTAGGCTCTGGGATTGAAATTCCCTGTGGATCAGTGTACTCTGTAAGTTTCATATTCAGTTTTGGACGTTGGTAGCGCAGGGCTTGGAATTTTTCAGCATTAAACTGCATATTATTGTCCTCAGCCCATCTATAAACTGAGTCCAATTCCTGCTGCAGGTGTGCAACATCACTGGAGTTATATATATATATATATCACTGGAGATATATATATATATATCTTTATATACAGAGAGAGAGAGAGAGAAAGAGAAAGAATGATACTAGTCTTATTAGCCAAAATCCAAAAATTTTGACTTCAAAAGACTATTGGTGATTTCAGGCTTATTTCTAGCACAGTTTATGAACTTTGTGTCTCTGTGTCTCTCTGTATATAAAGAGATATATATATATATAAATAAATGTATAATATATAAATACACACACACACATGTATATATATATTTTTTGGGACTGTCACATTTTGAGTTTTTATTAAACTATAAATTTAAACTAGATCTAAATAAACAACCCCTGTTTAAAATATTCTGGTAAGAATCGGCAAGAAATTTAACATCCCAAAGAAACTTAATTTCGGTAGAAAGTATGTTTTTTTTACTTTTTATTAAAATTAAATGTCGAAATCCGATGTGGAAAAATCGGTCCAATTGGTTCAAGGCCTGCCCTGTCTATATATATACATATATATATATATTTTTGGGGACTGTCACATTAAGTTGACTGTATACAACTACTTTATATATATAAATATACAAATTAATTATCAATTATCAACATAGGGCGTCGTTTAAAAAAGATTTTCGCTGCTCTTTCTAGCAAATTAAAACAATAACATACACATTGAACAAAACGGTCGCTGAGGTATAAAGGGAAATAACTCTCAAATGTAGGGTTATCTCCCTTTATACCTCAGCGACCGCTTTGTTCAATGTGTGTGTTATTGTTTTAATTTGCTAGAAAGAGCAGCGAAAATCTTTTTTAAACGACGCCCTATGTTGATAACTGATAATTAATTTGTATATTTATATATATAAAGTAGTTGTATACAGTCAACTTAATGTGACAGTCCCCAAAAATATATATATATATGTATATATATAGACAGGGCAGGCCTTGAACCAATTGGACCGATTTTTCCACATCGGATTTCGACATTTAATTTTAATAAAAAGTAAAAAAAACATACTTTCTACCGAAATTAAGTTTCTTTGGGATGTTAAATTTCTTGCCGATTCTTACCAGAATATTTTAAACAGGGGTTGTTTATTTAGATCTAGTTTAAATTTATAGTTTAATAAAAACTCAAAATGTGACAGTCCCAAAAAATATATATATACATGTGTGTGTGTGTATTTATATATTATACATTTATTTATATATATATATATCTTTATATACAGAGAGACACAGAGATACAAAGTTCATAAACTGTGCTAGAAATAAGACTGAAATCACCAATAGTCTTTTGAAGTCAAAACTTTTGGATTTTGGTTAATAAGACTAGTATCATTCTTTCTCTTTCTCTGTATGTAAAGATATATATACATATATATATATATAATACATATATATATATATATATATATATAATATTTATATATATATATATGATTTACATATGTGTGTGTGTGTGTATTTATATATTATACATTTATTTATATATATATATATCTTTATATACAGAGAGACACAGAGACACAGTTCATAAATTGTGCTAGAAATAACCCTGAAATCACCATAAATAAATAAATAAATAAAAATACGTATATATATATGTATATATATATATATATATATATATAATACATATATATATATACTTATATATATTATTTATATATATATATAATTTACATATGTATGTGTGTGTGTGTTTCTAAGTCAAAATTTTGGGATTTTGGCTAATAAGCGGCATGAAATCACGAAAGGAATTTCGCACCAATAACGAAAATGTTACAAAGTTCATAAATTGTGCTAGAAATAAGCTTGAAATCACCAATAGTTTTTTGAAGTCAAAATTTTTGGATTTTGGCTAATAATAAGCGGCATTAAATCTCTTTCTCTCTCTCTCTCTGTATATAAAGATATATATATATATATATATATATATATATATATATATATATATATATCAAATAATAAGCAACACAGATTTCAAAAGTGATTGCTGTACGCACGTTTCATGCTACTTCAATTTATTTAAGTAACGTGAGCATTACCTTAAATGCAATATGAAGAGCAATCTTCAGCTGCACGAAAAAATGTAGAAAGAAAGACATATTACAAATGTGGCAACATATTAAAACCAAGTGGGAGAGAGCAGAGGAAGAATATATAAGTCCATCTTGACATAGCTTACACCTTCCCTCTCTTTAGAAGTAATTGTCCCTTTGCTATCACCACTAGATAAGAAACAATAGAATTCTGAGACAGTTAAAACTTTTGTCTAGAATCAATTACTAGCCTGATAGACCCTGCTATGTCAAGATGGACTTATATATTCTTCCTCTGCTCTCTCCCACTTGGTTTTAATATGTTGCCACATTTGTAATATGTCTTTTTTTCTACATTTTTTCGTGCAGCTGAAGATTGCTCTTCATATTGCATTTAAGGTAATGCTCACATTACTTAAATAAATTGAAGTAGCATGAAACGTGCGTACTGCAATCACTTTTGAAATCCGTGTTGCTTATTATTTGATATATATATATATATATATATATATATATATATCTTTATATACAGAGAGAGAGAGAGAAAGAGATTTAATGCCGCTTATTATTAGCCAAAATCCAAAAATTTTGACTTCAAAAAACTATTGGTGATTTCAAGCTTATTTCTAGCACAATTTATGAACTTTGTAACATTTTCGTTATTGGTGCGAAATTCCTTTCGTGATTTCATGCCGCTTATTAGCCAAAATCCCAAAATTTTGACTTACAAACACACACACACATACATATGTAAATTATATATATATATAAATAATATATATAAGTATATATATATATGTATTATATATATATATACATATATACGTATTTTTATTTATTTATTTATTTATGGTGATTTCAGGGTTATTTCTAGCACAATTTATGAACTTTGTGTCTCTGTGTCTCTCTGTATATAAAGATATATATATATATAAATAAATGTATAATATATAAATACATACACACATGCACACGCAAACACACACACACACATACATATGTAAATTATATATATATAAATAATATACAGTATAGATATATATATATGTATTATATATATATATATATTTTTTAATTTTAAGCTTCAGCTTAGAGCTGCGGCCATGCTGATGCACCACCATGTTGCTACACTGTTATTACAGGGAGCCTCTTACAATATTTGGCACTTGGTGAAGAATGGAGTTTGATTTAGCAACCCTCATTTGCACCTCCTGCCGCGAGGTAGGTTCATCTGGGACTCTCGATAAGAAGAGGTCCAGCTTTGATTTAAAAACTTCTACATCTACTTCGTGCAGATTCCTCAGGCTCTTTGGGAGAATATTAAAAAGCTGTGGGCCCCTGAATCCCAAGCTGTTGCAGTAACTGGTCCTGAAGCGCGATGGCATTGCTGGGATCTTTGGCACTATGCAGTGTCGTCCCGTTCTGGCATTGGTGTAGCTTTCAATGCCAAAATTTGGCACAATTCCTTCCAGGATCTTCCAGATGTATATTACCGCATACCTCTCCAGGGAGTAGAGTCTTAGCTGTTTCAGCCTTTCCCAGTAGCTGAGCAGTTGCAAAGAGACAATCTTCTTTGTGAATCTCCTCTGGATTGCTTCAAGGTCTGCTGTTAATTCCAGACTGGTGGGTGACCACAGCTGTGAGTAGTAATCCAGGCGGCTGAGGACGAATGTCCTCCAGAGGACCATCATAGTTTCCTTATCTCTGGTTCTGAATGTTCTCAGGATCCATCCAGCCAATCGTCTGCACTTTGTTGCCATTCTGGTAATGTGCACTTGGAAAGAGGTATCATCACTCATGTCGATACCCAGGTCTCTCACTGATTTAGGCTCTGGGATTGAAATTCCCTGTGGATCAGTGTACTCTGTAAGTTTCATATTCAGTTTTGGACGTTGGTAGCGCAGGGCTTGGAATTTTTCAGCATTAAACTGCATATTATTGTCCTCAGCCCATCTGTAAACTGAGTCCAATTCCTGCTGCAGGTGTGCAACATCACTGGAGTTATATATATATATATATCACTGGAGATATATATATATATATATCTTTATATACAGAGAGAGAGAGAGAGAGAAAGAGAAAGAATGATACTAGTCTTATTAGCCAAAATCCAAAAATTTTGACTTCAAAAGACTATTGGTGATTTCAGGCTTATTTCTAGCACAGTTTATGAACTTTGTGTCTCTGTGTCTCTCTGTATATAAAGATATATATATATATAAAAATAAATGTATAATATATAAATACACACACACACACATGTATATATATATTTTTTGGGACTGTCACATTTTGAGTTTTTATTAAACTATAAATTTAAACTAGATCTAAATAAACAACCCCTGTTTAAAATATTCTGGTAAGAATCGGCAAGAAATTTAACATCCCAAAGAAACTTAATTTCGGTAGAAAGTATGTTTTTTTTCCTTTTAATAAAATTAAATGTCGAAATCCGATGTGGAAAAATCGGTCCAATTGGTTCAAGGCCTGCCCTGTCTATATATATACATATATATATATATTTTTGGGGACTGTCACATTAAGTTGACTGTATACAACTACTTTATATATATAAATATACAAATTAATTATCAATTATCAACATAGGGCGTCGTTTAAAAAAGATTTTCGCTGCTCTTTCTAGCAAATTAAAACAATAACATACACATTGAACAAAGCGGTCGCTGAGGTATAAAGGGAGATAACCCTACATTTGAGAGTTATTTCCCTTTATACCTCAGCGACCGTTTTGTTCAATGTGTATGTTATTGTTTTAATTTGCTAGAAAGAGCAGCGAAAATCTTTTTTAAACGACGCCCTATGTTGATAATTGATAATTAATTTGTATATTTATATATATAAAGTAGTTGTATACAGTCAACTTAATGTGACAGTCCCCAAAAATATATATATATATGTATATATATAGACAGGGCAGGCCTTGAACCAATTGGACCGATTTTTCCACATCGGATTTCGACATTTAATTTTAATAAAAAGTAAAAAAAACATACTTTCTACCGAAATTAAGTTTCTTTGGGATGTTAAATTTCTTGCCGATTCTTACCAGAATATTTTAAACAGGGGTTGTTTATTTAGATCTAGTTTAAATTTATAGTTTAATAAAAACTCAAAATGTGACAGTCCCAAAAAATATATATATACATGTGTGTGTGTGTATTTATATATTATACATTTATTTATATATATATATATCTTTATATACAGAGAGACACAGAGATACAAAGTTCATAAACTGTGCTAGAAATAAGACTGAAATCACCAATAGTCTTTTGAAGTCAAAACTTTTGGATTTTGGTTAATAAGACTAGTATCATTCTTTCTCTTTCTCTGTATGTAAAGATATATATATACATATATATATATATAATACATATATATATATATATATATGTATATATATATATATATATATATATATATATATAATACATATATATATATACTTATATATATTATTTATATATATATATAATTTACATATGTATGTGTGTGTGTGTTTGTAAGTCAAAATTTTGGGATTTTGGCTAATAAGCGGCATGAAATCACGAAAGGAATTTCGCACCAATAACGAAAATGTTACAAAGTTCATAAATTGTGCTAGAAATAAGCTTGAAATCACCAATAGTTTTTTGAAGTCAAAATTTTTGGATTTTGGCTAATAATAAGCGGCATTAAATCTCTTTCTCTCTCTCTCTCTGTATATAAAGATATATATATATATATATATATATATATATATATATATCAAATAATAAGCAACACGGATTTCAAAAGTGATTGCAGTACGCACGTTTCATGCTACTTCAATTTATTTAAGTAATGTGAGCATTACCTTAAATGCAATATGAAGAGCAATCTTCAGCTGCACGAAAAAATGTAGAAAAAAAGACATATTACAAATGTGGCAACATATTAAAACCAAGTGGGAGAGAGCAGAGGAAGAATATATAAGTCCATCTTGACATAGCAGGGTCTATCAGGCTAGTAATTGATTCTAGACAAAAGTTTTAACTGTCTCAGAATTCTATTGTTTCTTATCTAGTGGTGATAGCAAAGGGACAATTACTTCTAAAGAGAGGGAAGGTGTAAGCTATGTCAAGATGGACTTAGCTTACACCTTCCCTCTCTTTAGAAGTAATTGTCCCTTTGCTATCACCACTAGATAAGAAACAATAGAATTCTGAGACAGTTAAAACTTTTGTCTAGAATCAATTACTAGCCTGATAGACCCTGCTATGTCAAGATGGACTTATATATTCTTCCTCTGCTCTCTCCCACTTGGTTTTAATATGTTGCCACATTTGTAATATGTCTTTCTTTCTACATTTTTTCGTGCAGCTGAAGATTGCTCTTCATATTGCATTTAAGGTAATGCTCACATTACTTAAATAAATTGAAGTAGCATGAAACGTGCGTACTGCAATCACTTTTGAAATCCGTGTTGCTTATTATTTGATATATATATATATATATATATATATATATATCTTTATATACAGAGAGAGAGAGAGAAAGAGATTTAATGCCGCTTATTATTAGCCAAAATCCAAAAATTTTGACTTCAAAAAACTATTGGTGATTTCAAGCTTATTTCTAGCACAATTTATGAACTTTGTAACATTTTCGTTATTGGTGCGAAATTCCTTTCGTGATTTCATGCCGCTTATTAGCCAAAATCCCAAAATTTTGACTTACAAACACACACACACATACATATGTAAATTATATATATATATAAATAATATATATAAGTATATATATATATGTATTATATATATATATATATATATATATACACATATATATATACGTATTTTTATTTATTTATTTATTTATGGTGATTTCAGGGTTATTTCTAGCACAATTTATGAACTTTGTGTCTCTGTGTCTCTCTGTATATAAAGATATATATATATATAAATAAATGTATAATATATAAATACACACACACACACACATATGTAAATCATATATATATATATATAAATATTATATATATATATATATATATGTATATATATCTTTACATACAGAGAAAGAGAAAGAATGATACTAGTCTTATTAACCAAAATCCAAAAGTTTTGACTTCAAAAGACTATTGGTGATTTCAGTCTTATTTCTAGCACAGTTTATGAACTTTGTATCTCTGTGTCTCTCTGTATATAAAAATATATATATATATAAATAAATGTATAATATATAAATACACACACACACATGTATATATATATTTTTTGGGACTGTCACATTTTGAGTTTTTATTAAACTATAAATTTAAACTAGATCTAAATAAACAACCCCTGTTTAAAATATTCTGGTAAGAATCGGCAAGAAATTTAACATCCCAAAGAAACTTAATTTCGGTAGAAAGTATGTTTTTTTTACTTTTTATTAAAATTAAATGTCGAAATCCGATGTGGAAAAATCGGTCCAATTGGTTCAAGGCCTGCCCTGTCTATATATATACATATATATATATATTTTTGGGGACTGTCACATTAAGTTGACTGTATACAACTACTTTATATATATAAATATACAAATTAATTATCAATTATCAACATAGGGCGTCGTTTAAAAAAGATTTTCGCTGCTCTTTCTAGCAAATTAAAACAATAACATACACATTGAACAAAGCTGTCGCTGAGGTATAAAGGGAGATAACTCTCAAATGTAGGGTTATTTCCCTTTATACCTCAGCGACAGCTTTGTTTAATGTGTATGTTATTGTTTTAATTTGCTAGAAAGAGCAGCGAAAATCTTTTTGAAACGACGCCCTATGTTGATAATTGATAATTAATTTGTATATTTATATATATAAAGTAGTTGTATACAGTCAACTTAATGTGACAGTCCCCAAAAATATATATATATATGTATATATGGGAGAATATACAAAAAATAACAACAGACGAGGACAGGTGGTGTAAATAACAAAAGTATATATTAGTATGACGCTCGGGAATACGGAAAGTCTTTGACGTTTCGAGCTACGCTCTTCAACAGAAAGAATACGGAGACAAGGAGAAAAACACGGAGAAAAAAAATTGAATAGTGTTCAGTCAACGGTCAATCATAATAATGGCCGATCATAACAATGACTGACCGGAAGTTAGAAATTCTTATTTCAGGAGAGCTAAGAAAGGGGGAGATAACAAACGGTGATCGGGAACGAGGGGCTGTGTGTGGGAGGTAGACTGCTGGTGATCTTGACGTATGTAGTGTGAAAATGGGGGAAGGGAGAAAGGAAGAAAGTAGTTGGTCAGTTGTAGTGTGTGCGTGGTGTGATGCGAGGGTATTGGTGTGGTGTGCGTGGTGTGATGCAAGGGTATTGGTGTGGTGTGATGTGAGGGTGTTGGGAGGTGGGGAAGACATGGGTGGAGTGTGGGGTAGAGGTAGGGGTATGTGGGTAGGGTGGGGTATGTGGGTAGGGGTGGGTGGTGGGTGTAAGGAATTGGATGGGGTGGAGTGGGAAGGTAGAGTAGGAGTGAGTTGGGGTGTGGTGGGATGAGCTTATGAGGGGGTGTTGACGAGGAGGGAGAAGGGGAAGGTGGATGTAAGAGAGGGGGAAGATGGGTATGGGAGGGGAGAGGAAGAGAGGAGAGAGGGTGGGTATAAGAGAGGGAAGGGGGATTGAGAGAGGGGGAAGGTGGGTATGGGGGGAGAAAGAGTGGAAGGTGGGTATGGGGGGAGAAAGAGAGGAAGAGAAAGAGAGTGAGAGAGAGGGAAGAGGGGTATGGGGGGGAAGAAGAAAGGAAGAGAAAGAGAGTGAGAGAGAGGGGAAGAGAGTGAGAGAGTAAGGGTGAGAGAGTAAGGGTGAGAGAGTAAGAGAGTAAGAGTGTAGAGAGTAGGAGAGTAAGAGTGTAGAGAGTAAGAGTGAGAGAGGGGGGAGTACGGGAGAGGGGGAGGGGGGAGTACGAGAGAAGAGAGTGAGAGAGAGTGAGAGAGAGTAAGAGAGAGGAGAGAAAGAGTAGGGGTGAAGAGAAGTGGGAGTGGAGAGAAGTATGAAGAGAGGTACAAAGAAGTAGGAGTCGGAGCAGGAGGTGGGGGAGGGGAGAGATGGGTGGTAGGAGGGAGGGTGGGGGAGATAGACAG
Organism: Octopus bimaculoides; assembly: GCF_046866305.1. Lineage (NCBI taxonomy): Eukaryota > Metazoa > Mollusca > Cephalopoda > Octopoda > Octopodidae > Octopus > Octopus bimaculoides. The sequence goes on along the minus strand of NC_142957.1, from coordinate 6,933,401 downwards.
GAGGAGGGGGTTAGATGAAGAGTGGAGGGGAGTTGAGCCCATGTGGCGCAAAGGAGCGAAGATAGAAGATTAACCCCTGTTCACGGCGCAAACGGGAGTCCGGATGGCCCCTGTGCATGGACAATCCAAACACCGACAGGTGTTGCCGCAAGGAGTGGCCGGCAGAACGGAAGTGGCGTGACACCGGGGTGTCATTGCCGACGTTGATATCTCGGAGGTGTTCCGCGAATCGGTCGGCCAGGCGCCGCCCCGTTTGTCCGATGTACAGGGATTGGCAGAGAGAGCAGGAGAGGCAATATATGATGTTGGTAGACGTGCAGGTGAAGGAGTCGGTGATGCGATAGGGTCGGTGATGGGTGCTGGTGAGGAGGGTGGTGTTGGAGAGGTAAGGGCAAGTGCGGCAGCGTGGACGGGAGCAGGGGAAAGAGCCAGGTTGGGAGGTTGGGTTGGGGAAGAAGCTGTGGACCAAGAGGTCCCGTAGGTTGTGGGCTCGTTTGAAGGAGGGGAGGGGTCGATTAGGGAAGATGTGGGAGGTGGAGGGGTCGGACTGGAGGCGCCGAAAAGCTCGGAGAATGGAGCGTTGGAGGGGTAGGGTGGTGGGATGGTAGGTGAGGGGAAAAGGGAGGCGGGAAACGGCAGGGCGGGTTCGGGGGGAGAGAGCAGATGCACGGTCCACAGAACGAGGGCAGGCCTTGAACCAATTGGACCGATTTTTCCACATCGGATTTCGACATTTAATTTTAATAAAAAGTAAAAAAAACATACTTTCTACCGAAATTAAGTTTCTTTGGGATGTTAAATTTCATGCCGATTCTTACCAGAATATTTTAAACAGGGGTTGTTTATTTAGAGCTAGTTTAAATTTATAGTTTAATAAAAACTCAAAATGTGACAGTCCCAAAAAATATATATATACATGTGTGTGTGTGTATTTATATATTATACATTTATTTATATATATATATATCTTTATATACAGAGAGACACAGAGATACAAAGTTCATAAACTGTGCTAGAAATAAGACTGAAATCACCAATAGTCTTTTGAAGTCAAAACTTTTGGATTTTGGTTAATAAGACTAGTATCATTCTTTCTCTTTCTCTGTATGTAAAGATATATATACATATATATATATATAATACATATATATATATATATATAATATTTATATATATATATATGATTTACATATATGTGTGTGTGTGTGTATTTATATATTATACATTTATTTATATATATATATATCTTTATATACAGAGAGACACAGAGACACAAAGTTCATAAATTGTGCTAGAAATAAGCTTGAAATCACCAATAGTTTTTTGAAGTCAAAATTTTTGGATTTTGGCTAATAATAGGCGGCATTAAATCTCTTTCTCTCTCTCTCTCTGTATATAAAGATATATATATATATATATATCAAATAATAAGCAACACGGATTTCAAAAGTGATTGCAGTACGCACGTTTCATGCTACTTCAATTTATTTAAGTAATGTGAGCATTACCTTAAATGCAATATGAAGAGCAATCTTCAGCTGCACGAAAAAATGTAGAAAAAAAGACATATTACAAATGTGGCAACATATTAAAACCAAGTGGGAGAGAGCAGAGGAAGAATATATAAGTCCATCTTGACATAGCTTACACCTTCCCTCTCTTTAGAAGTAATTGTCCCTTTGCTATCACCACTAGATAAGAAACAATAGAATTCTGAGACAGTTAAAACTTTTGTCTAGAATCAATTACTAGCCTGATAGACCCTGCTATGTCAAGATGGACTTATATATTCTTCCTCTGCTCTCTCCCACTTGGTTTTAATATGTTGCCACATTTGTAATATGTCTTTTTTTTCTACATTTTTTCATGCAGCTGAAGATTGCTCTTCATATTGCATTTAAGGTAATGCTCACATTACTTAAATAAATTGAAGTAGCATGAAACGTGCGTACTGCAATCACTTTTGAAATCCGTGTTGCTTATTATTTGATTTTAATCACCCATCCTTTTGGGATGTGATATTCGGGTGCCTTCGCATAAGTACCATATTCAAGCCTTGAATCTATATATATATATAATATATAAATGTATAATATATAAATACACACACATATACATATGTAAATTATATATATATATATATATATATGTATTATATATATATATATATATATCTTTATACACAGAGAGAGAGAGAGAGAGAGAGAGAGAGAGAGAGAGAGAGAGAGAGTGGGAAAGAGAATAACGAAAATGTTATTTCAACGTTAAAATTTAGATATTTAAATATTTTCTTTATTGGTAAGACTGTTGTTGTTGCTGTTTGTTCCTTCTGAAGCCATGTCTGGTTTTCTGGTTTCATTTCACCTGGATAGGATGTTGGTTCATCGCAGGTGATCTGCTAGATGTACCCCAGTGTCACTGATGACATGCGCTGTTCTCTCAATAATAATAATAACAATAAGGAAATAAAATATTAACAAACAAGATTAATTTTGTTATTTTCTAATCTTTAATTTCTGCAATAATATTTTTTCTAAACCTAAGATAGGTTTAAATATGACATTTTTTAACTATATTTCTGTTGGTGTCTCGGTGGTCTTGTGGGTAATGGCATATGTAGACACCAATAATATCCTGAGCAGGGTTCGATATCACCCAGGGCCTGCACTAAGGGGTCTTACGAAAATTTTTCACTTTTTTTTTTTATCTCTAGGGAAAAAATGAAAATGTTAAATAAGACCCCCTATAATATTTGGCAAAGATTTGAAACCTCCGCCTCTGTGCCATGTTACTACTTCTAAACACCTCTACCTATGTGGCCACCGAAGCAGCAACGATATTAACTGGATAGGAATTGAAACCTAAACCACCATTTAACAGACAAAGTGACTTTTATCAACAATTTCAATGTTAAAATTTAGATATTTAAATATTTTCTTTATTGGTAAGACTGTTGTTGTTGCTGTTTGTTCCTTCTCGAGCCATGTCTGGTTCATAATGGCCGGTTTCTTGGTTTCATTGGCATTTGGGTTCCCCACCTGGATGGGACGTTGGTCCATCACAGGTGAGCTGCTAGATGTTGGAGGAAAGAGTAAGAAAAAGTTTTGTGAAAGAGTCAGCAGAAGTTCACCATTACCTTCTGCCAGAGCTGAGGTGTTTCGCTCATAAACACACACATTGCCCAGTCTGAGATTTGAACCCGCGAGTTAAAAAATGAGATATTTAAACTTATCATAGCTTGATGATCAATAATGAGTCACAGAAATAGGTTTTACATATCTCTGAACTTTCAAATTGGTGACCTGTTTGGATGCTCTTGTGGATAAGGGCATTTGTTGGTGAAAAAAAAAGGTAACTAATACACGTGGTAAGTAGCTTGCTTACCAACCACATGGTTCCTGGTTCAGTCCCACTGTGTGGCACCTTGGGCAAGTGTCTTCTACTACAGCCTAGGGCCGACCAAAGCTTTGTAAGTGGATTTGGTAGACGGAAACTAAAAGAAGCCCGTCGTATATATGTATATATATAGATATGTGTGTCTGTGTTTGTCCCCCCACCATCGCTTGACAACCGATGCTGGTGTGTTTACGTCCACGTAACTTAGCGGTTCGGCAAAAAGAGACCGATAGAATAAGTACTAGGCTACCAAAGAATAAGTCCTGGAGTCGATTTGCTCGACTAAAGGCGGTGCTCCAGCATGGCTGCAGTCAGATGACTAAAACACGTAAAAGAGTACATATATATATAAATATATATCTTTATATATATATATATATATACACACACACATCCGGTTTCGTTGAAGCAACACATGTTTTTCCTTCTCCTGAAACAACCCCAAAGAGATTGCATAAATCGACGATAAAACCTGTTAAAACTGGCAAAAGGTAGTACTTGTTACCTCGTAACGGTCTACCATAATATATTGATTAAAAGAAAAAAGTAATATATTACACTAAAAGTTGAATATAGTAAGTTTAAATCAGTGAAACAAGCTAAAGGTATCGTCGATAACCGCGTGGTTACACGTCGCAATTTTATTTGCAGTCGAATGTAAGAAGCGAAAAAAAAAAAGAATTGTTTTTGAAAGAAAACTTCTTCGTACAAGAACAAGGATTTGGAATTTTACCTCTTACGAATAAGTGTCCTTTTCATTTGTTTATTTTCTTTTAACTTGGATAACATTTGAGTTACGACTTAATCTTTGTTTAGTTTCTGAGAATTCTCACTATAATATTCATTTAACTTTTAAAAGGTGCACATTGGGATTAGACACTGAGGGAAAACGGCTGTAACTTTTTTATTTTTTAAGTTTGGCGATTTTCATTTTTGATATTGTGTTCTACATATCACGGTCATGTATGTGTTCTACATGTCCAGGTCGTACGAATAGCCCCCTTGCAACTTAGATGTGAAAATGAACGGCTTACATTTTATAGTGAAACAGCAAAAGTATCACGGCATGTGGAGTCCCCACCGCGAAACTTGATATGCTAGAAATAACAGCTAAACGCGGACAATCCAAATCTTGCATTTTACTCAGAAAGTTGAACTGCGAGTTTCACGCTTTTTACCAGAGAACATATATTCGAAAACGAAAAATACAAAATAAAAAAAAAATTTTTTTTTTAAACTGTAACCTTTGCCTTTCTGAAATCACTGTGGATATATTTTCGGCTATGTGCTTGATAAATGTCTGAAAGTTCTCCCACGAATTCTCCCACTTCATATCGTAATAATGATCCACTTTTGTATTTCAGTCTACATTTTATCCGTGACCAGAATGCCTCTACACTATTGGTACATAACCCCACTAACGGGATCAACAAAATTCCATGAATGGTTCACGGTACCATGGATGTATCCCAGTTTCTGAAGATTTTGGTAACAACGACCACTTATCTTTGATTCTCTTAGAAAAATAGAAACAGTCTTTTTTATTTATTTATTTTTGATTCACTTTGTAAAAAAAAAAATAAAAACCATTACGAAACCCCTTTCTTTTTTCACTTTATCTCTTTACAATTATTTGAATTACAAATCCCATTTAGTATTACGAATTTTCGTTTTTCGTTTTCCTACACATCTTCGTTGCCTGCTCCCGCTCTCTTTTTCATAAGTACCGCTTCCTCTCTCCCTCTCTGTCTTCCATATCTTACTCTTTCTCTCATCTATCTCTCTCTCTCTCGCTTTCATATCTTCCTCTCTTCTCAGTTCTCTTTCCTTTCCATCTCATAACGTCTTCCTCTCCCTCATATACTTCTCATTTCCCCCCTCTTCTCAGTCAATTTCTCCCTTTCTCTCACATCCTTCATCCTTTCTTGTCTCTCCTTCAGTCTGTTTCTCTTTCTCTCCCCATCCTCTGTCTCTAACACCCACACCTCTCTTCCTCATATCACCCTCTCTTTTTCCTTCATATCTCCCTCTCTCTTTCCCTATTCCCCCTTCTTTGTTTCTTCTTTTCTACCTACTGCTATCTTTCACTTCCTCTCTATCCTCTACTCCCCTTCTGGGCTTAAAAAACGAAGATGGCACCAAAGTGGGAGAAGAAAGAATTAAATCTTGTGTTGCGAGCATGGATGATTGCTAGTGGCGATCCCCCAAACAACATCATCACTGCTGCACTGAAGAATAATGGCTTTCACAGAACCACTGATCAGATAGAGCGGAAGAAGAATGGATTCCTCTGCTCATATGCACTCATCAGACCACACATTGACACCCTGGATGTCATAAGCGAAAACTATTGTGGAAAGGCTGATAAGGATGGAGAAGATGAAAAGGAAAAAACACCCGGAAGTCTCTTTGATCCAGTGTGAATGGCAAAAAGTTAAATATCTTAATTTTTGAGAGCATTTCATTGGGAGTCTAGGTCCTTGTAGGTAAAGGTATAGATAACCAGCAGCAGAGGACATACTGGAGTTTCTGGCCAGGGTTCAATACCATCCTGAGCAGAGCCAAATGGTTTTCCACTTTTTGTTTCTACATCTGCAAAAATATTAAATTATATAATAATAATAATAAATGTAGGAGTGGCTGCATGGTAAGAATCTTGCTTCCCAACCTTTCTGGGTTCAGTCCCACTGCTTGGCACCTTGGACAAGTCTTTTTCTGTAGGCTCAGATTGGCCAAAGACTTGTGAGTGGATTTGGTAGACAGAAACTGAAAGAAGCCAGTGGTGTGTGTGTGTGTGTGTGCTGGGAAAGATGAGATATTTAGATCTAGTTTTATTATTGATTGGACGAAATTATAGATATAAGTATCTCATTTTTGACAGCAGTTACTGGGGGTGGGGGGTGGCAGATATTCAGGTGCAATAAACACTGTAAACAAACAGGAAACAACTTCTATCTCATTCCAGGGAGAAAAACTAGAGGTAGTCGATAGCTTCCGCTATCTGGGTGACCAAGTTAGTAGTGGGGGTGGGTGCGCTGAAAGTGTAGCTGCTAGAATAAGAATAGCCTGGGCAAAGTTTAGAGAGCTCTTACCCCTGCTGGCGACAAAGGGACTCTCACTCAGAGTAAAAGGCAGACTGTATGACGCATGTGTACGAACAGCCATACTACATGGCAGTGAAACATGGGCTGTGACTGCTGAGGACATGCGTAAGCTCGCAAGGAATGAAGCCAGTATGCTCCGCTGAATGTGTAATGTCAGTGTGCATACCCGTCAGAGTGTAAGTATCTTGAGAGAAAAGCTGAACATAAGAAGCATCAGTTGTGGTGTGCAAGAGAGACGATTGCGCTGGTATGGACATGTGGTGAGAATGGATGAGGATAGCTGCGTGAAAAAGTGCCACACCCTAACAGTTGAGGGAACCCGTGGAAGAGGTAGGCCCAGGAAGACCTGGGCTGAGGTGGTGAGGCAAGACCTTCGAACATTGGGCCTCACCGAGGCGATGACTACTGACCGAGACCTTTGGAAATGTGCTACTTACCACGCAGCCACTCCTACGCCCATTTAAGGATCTTAAACATCTAATATATAATTTTCTGTCCTGATTTACCTGGATGAGATTTTTACTCAAAAATGTTTCCAAAATATGAATTTTTATAAATTTGTTATTGGTTTTGAGTTTTGAATCCAAACAATTGTAGGGATTATTACTATTTATCAATATTATGTTTATACATATATAATATGTATAGGCGCAGGAGTGGCTGTGTGGTAAGTAGCTTGCTTACCAACCACATGGTTCCGAGATCAGTCCCACTGCGTGGCACCTTTGGCAAGTGTCTTCTACTATAGCCTCGGGCCGACCAAAGCCTTGTGAGTGGATTTGGTAGACGGAAACTGAAAGAAGCCTGTCGTATATATATATATATATATATATATATATATATATATATATATATATATATATGTATATATATATGTGTATGTGAGTGTATATGTTTGTCCCCCCAACTTCGCTTGACAACTGATGCTGGTGTGTATACGTCCCCGTAACTTAGTGGTTCGGCAAAAGAGACCGATAGAATAAGTACTAGGCTTACAAAGAATAAGTCCTGGGGTCGATTTGCTCGACTAAAGGCGGTGCTCCAGCATGGCTGCAGTCAAATGACTGAAACAAGTAAAAGAGTAAAATAATATAATTGTGGTACTGGGAAGTACCAGCTTCGCTAGAAATAGGAGTCAAATGAACTATGAAACCACAGAGAGCTCACTTATCTACAAAAAAAATGGTGAAAAACAGGCAGTGAATAAAAATGATAGCACTTACCTCTGCAAAGCCCATAAAGGGAGGGCCTTCACATGAACAAGCAAGTATGCTGAAGTGAATATCTTGAAATTTAGCTTCTTTTGCAGTAGACTTACTTGAGGAAGGGCTAGTGGCCCTTAACACAAATTCTGAAATTGATACTAAGTTATCTGCCATTCCTTTGGCAGACTTCACAGGGATAAAAGCTATAATTTTTATTCAACACCTACAATAGTCTAAAGCCATGTGAGTGGATTTGGTAGATGGAAACTGAAAGAAGCCATCATATATATATATATATATATATATATATATATATATATATATATATATATATATATACATATACATGGCGTTAGGAAGGGCATCCAGCTGTAGAAACTCTGCCAAATCAGATTGGAGCCTGGTGTAGCCATCTGGTTTCACCAGTCCTCAGTCAAATCGTCCAACCCATGCTAGCATGGAAAGCGGATGTTAAACGACGACATATATACACGAACAGTGACATTGTCAGATCCATAAAAGAGAAAAACACGCCTGAAAAAGAATGAGGTGGTGGGGGTGGGGGTGGGGGGTGGTGTGGGGGCACAAATAATCTTATAAGATGGCTAAAAGGGAGGCTAGATGTCAGATGTCTATTTCACTATGGTAGAAGCAGAAAATGTGGAGGTTTGCCAAAGTCCTGCAAGTGTGAAGATCAGAGACCTGAAGTGTTCCGGGTTGCCAGACAGTGTGTCAGTGAGAATCGATACATTGCAGGAGAGAAGTGTGTGTGTGTGTGCAGATGGATAATGGTAGGCTTGCATTCGACGACGTGGATGAGAGAGAAGTGTAGAAAAGTTACTATGCAAGATTGTAGAGAATGAATGGAATAAAGACAGTATCTCTCATGTGATCCGAACAGGGAGATCAGCTATCCTGAGTGGACAGTAGTACAGTAGACAAGGCAGTTAAAAACATGAAAACTGGGAAAACCCCTGGTCCGTCTGGAATCACTGCTGCGATGCTCAAAATATTGGGTAAGGTAAGTTAAGGGCTGGTCATCTACATAGTTAACTGGGTCATTCAAGAATGTGTATTGCTCAGAGACTGGTGTAGAAGCATAATTGTTAGCTGCTACAAGGGTAAAGGTGATGCTTTAGATAGAAGCAGTTATAGAGGCATCAAACTCCTGGACCAGGTGATGACAACTAGAGAGAGAGAGAGCCATTGCCTAATTAATCAGGAGCAGAATTTGGCTTGATAAAATGCAGTTCGGCTTTGTGTGGGGAAGAAGCACTACTGATGCTATTTTTATAGTCAGGCAACTGCAAGAGAAGTACTTAGCTCAGAATAAACCAATACATTTAGCATTTGCTAAAATGCCCTCCTGTGTGATATGGTGGGCCCTGAGGAGGCTAGGGATAAATGAGTGGGTGGTGAAAGCTGTACAGGCTGTGAACAAAGATGCTATCAGTCAGGTGAGAGTTAACCACAAGTACAGTGGAGAATTTGGTGTACGGGTAGGGGTTCATCAAGGCTCAGTCCTCAGTCTCCTCTTTTTCATCATTGTCCTCCAGGCTATAACAGAGGAATTCAAGACCAGCAGCCCCTGGGAATTACTATATTCTGATGAGCTGACCCTCATAGTGGATCCCATATCAGAGTTAGATGAAAAATTCCAGGTGTGGAAGCAAAACCTAGAATCTAAGGGTCTTAACCCATTACCTCCCATAATTCTATTAACTGGAATTTTTTTTTTTTTTTATGAAACTTTGATTTCTAGCATAAAACAGCCTTAGAAACACGCTGGAATGATCAAAATAACATTTCAAATAGAAATAAGCGAGATATTGGGTGAAAAATTAGCAAACCTCATTTCAATATCAGAGAAATATACCTGGTAGATATAGCAAAAAGGTTAGATATGTGTAAATATTGAGAGATAATTACGAAATTTGTAATTTTTAAGTTATCACTGGTAGGTAATGGGTTAAGATTAACATAGCAAAAACTAAGGTTTAGCAAGAGAACTGACAGGACCCTACCCACCTCGGTTAGGTGGCCTTACTCGATTTGAAAGAAAGGTGTAAGCAGGAACTCTATATAAGTGTACCTGGTGCAAGCTATGGCCACAAGAGGTCCAGTGGGTTAATTGGAAGGTTATCAGAGAAGATAGTTTTCGTATGTGGAAGATGCACGGGATCCATAAAAACTTTGGAGACTTGGGAAATTGATTCTCTCAAATGCCCCAGTGGCTCGTTAGGAGGTAGTAGATAACTTCTGCTACCCTAGGAGACCAAATTAGTAGAAGGGGAGGATGCACGGAGAGTGTAATAGCTAGAGTAAGAATAGGATGGAGGAGGAAATTCAGAGAGCTGTTACCTCTGTTGGCCACAGAATGTCTATCTCTCCAAGTGAAAGGAAGATTGTATGATGCATGTGTATGGACAGCAATTGTACATGGTACTGAGACATGGGCCCTGAATGCAGAGGATGGGCTAAGGTTAGGAATGAATGAGGCTAGTATGCTTCGCTGGATGTGTATTGTAAGTGTACACGTCTGACAAAGTGCCAGTGTGTTTTGAGAGAGAAGTTAGGCCTTAGGAGGAATTGGTTGCTGTGTGCAAGAGAGAAGACTATCTGGGTTTGGTCATTTGATGTGGATGGATGAGGACAGCTCCATAGAGAAGCACTGATCTCTCAAAGTAGATGGAACATGTTCGAGTGGGAGACCCAGGAAGACATGGGATGAAGTACTGAAGAATGACCTCAAGAAGCTGAACTTTTCAGGTGGGTTGACAAAGGAATGAGACACCAGGTGCCTGGTCATATTCAAAAAGTGTTAAGGCCGATCCTTCTGGTGGTGTTGCCACATAAAAGCACCCATATGGTGTCATGTAAAAGCACCCAAGCAGCTCTGTGTAAAGGCACCTTGAAAAAGACGGACCTTCTGGGGGTTTCGGAGGGCAGTGGTGTCGTACTTCCTCCGGGAAGGTGGATTTGATCTTGTGGGGAATGTCTTCTTCATCAGAGTCCATCTTATCCGTGTGACAACCAGATGGTGGTCGATCCAACAGTCGTCAGCAGACAGCAAAGAACGAGTGATCAGAACATCTTTGAGATCACATTGTCTTGTGATGGCATAGTCTAGGAGGTGCCAATGCTTGGATCTGGGATGTTGCCATGTGGTCTTGAAGCAGTTCCGTTGCCTGAAGAAGGTGTTTGTCACAGCAGAGCACAGTCCAAGAAGAAGATGTCCATTTGCATTGGAGTTCCCGACTCTGTCTTTCCCCGACAACCTTCTCCCAAAGTTGATGGTCTTTGCCAACATTTGCATTGAAGTCACCCAGTAGAAGGATTTTATCTGAACTGGGGACAGCTGTGAGTTGTTGGTCGAGTTGATGGTAGAACTCTTCCTTTATATTGTCCTCAGCATCCAATGTTGGAGCATAGATGGAAAAGATGGTGATGAAGGAAGATGTTGAGAGGGGAATTCGGATGGACATGATTCTCTCCGTGATGCAGGACGGAGTCAAATTGAAGGTTTTACAAGTTTTGTCTTGATTACAAAACCCACACCGTGCATATGAGGTTGGCCAGGCTCCTTTCCTTTCCATAAGATCATATATCCGGAACCTTGTTCTTCAAGTGAGTGAGCTTCAATACGCCGATGATAACGCAGCCCCAGCTTCAAGTGCAGAGGACCTCCAAACCTCAATGAACAACTTCAGCAGAGCTTATCAGACCTTCGGCCTGAAAGTGAACATCGCCAAAACCAAAGTGCTCGCTCAACCAGCTCCTCGTACCAGCCTTGACGGCCCCAACATCACCATCGACAACCAATCAATTGAGGTTGTTGAGGATTTCTGCTATCTTGGAAGTTTTCTGCCATCAAACTGCTGGATCTGGTAAGGATATCGAACATCGCATCCAATCAGGTCATGCCTCTTTTGGTCGTCTCAAAACCAGGGTCTTTTGCAACAAGGATCTGACATTCAAAACAAAGCTCATGGTCTATCGGGCTGTTGTCGTATCAACTCTGCTGTACGGGTGTGAAACCTGGACTGTTTACCGTGAGGACATGAAGAAACTAGAGCGCTTCCATCAATCCAAACTTCGCTCTATCCTGGACATCAACTGGGAAGATCACATCACCAACAACTCTGTGCTTGAAAGATCAGGTCTCCTGAGCATCGAAGCCTTGATCATTGAACATCGTCTCTGATGGTCAGGTCACGTCCGTCGGATGAATGAACACCGCCTTCCCAAGATGTGTCTCTACGGTGAACTGTCTGAAGGAAAACGTCCTCGTGGAGCCCCCTTGAGGCGGTACAAGGTCCAACTCAAATCAACCTTGAAAAGCACCAACACCGACCCCACACACTGGGAGGATATCTCGGCAAACAGACCCCTCTGGAGACACACCATCAAAACGGGTTCAGTGGACTTTGAGAAAGCCCGAGTCGCAAGAGCTGAACTCAAGAGACAGGAAAGAAAGCAGCACCTTCTCCTTCCCAAACCAACCCCTTCTATCCCTTGTCCACAATGTCCCCGTATGTTTCATGCAACCCTTGGATTGCGGAGCCATCTGCGGTTCAAACAACCAGGAAAATGAACTGGATTGCAAGCTCGGAAACACGAGACGCAGCCAACTACTACTACTACAATTCAAAAAAGACTGAATTGAATTCAAACTCACGTCAGAATGATTTCATCTTTGTCGTATTCTTGGCCAACCTTCACAGGTTCACCTTCTGCCTGAATCACCTTGATTGGAACTTGTAACACATGGGACAGCGCCATTATCTGGAATCAGAAAGTACAAGACTTACTGTATTTGCCGGCACATTGACCACACCCTCACATAAGAGGCATCCCTATTTTACAAGGATATTTTGCAGGAAAAAAAACAACAATTTTAATATGTTTCATCATACATTTATTGGAAGATATTTTAAAGTGGTTTTACTCTTTTACTTGTTTCAGTCATTTGACTGCGGCCATGCTGGAGCACCGCCTTTAGTCGAGCAAATCGACCCCAGGACTTATTCTTTGGCAGCCTAGTACTTATTCTATTGGTCTCTACGGGGACGTAAATACACCAGCATCGGTTGTCAAGCAATGCTGCTGGGGGAACAAACACAGACACACATATATATACGATGGGCTTCTTCCAGTTTCCGTCTACCAAATCTACTCACAAGGCTTTGGTCGGCCCGAGGCTAATTACAGCTAACTGGGTCTTCAGTTCTCCAAGTTTCCTCTTAACAAGCTCAGTTCTACGAGCCTAAAACTGGTCCCAAACTAATAAGGCAGGTTTGTTTAATAGCCTACCAGGACGCCTAGATTACACTTTATCAAGTCATAGATTCATCCCTCTCTCATCCAGCCAACTTTTGGGTGGACATGAACATAAATGTCATTGGGTATCCTTTCTTTAGACAATGTCCTTCATTTAAAAAAGTGGCAATTTTGTGCCATCAGCACAAGTGACCACGTTTGAATGATACATAATCAGTTTACTGGACACTGAAAAGCCTGATGTTCTTTGGTCTAAAACCCACCATTTCGAGTATGGCCGTCGCCAGTTCTGCCTGACTGGCCCTCGTGCCGGTGGCATGTAAAAGCACCCACTACACTCTCAGAGTGGTTGGCGTTAGGAAGGGCATCCAGCTGTAGAAAATCTGCCAGATCATATTGGAGCCTGGTGTAGCCATCCGGTTTCACCAGTCCTCAGTCAAATCGTCCAACCCATGCTAGCATGGAAAGCGGACATTAAACGATGATGATGACGATGATGATAGTTCAGGCCATGTTACAACTCCCTATGGAGGTAGTGTCTGCAACATTTAGCAGCTTGTCAGAAATTGGTACTTTCCTCATTAATTGTGCTAGATTGTCGTAAAACTGTCCTATAATTTCATCAGAATGAGACATTGTTGCTGCATAAACACTGACGACGGTAAGAAACCTACCTTTTGTCAGTTTATATACGGCATGACATTGTTCATTCGTTCAGACATGTTGTTGTTGTTGTTGTTGTAGGCACTCCGTCGCTTACAACGTCGAGGGTTCCAGTGGATCTGACCAACGGAACAGCCTGCTCTTGAAATTAACGTGCAAGTGGCTGAGCACTCCACAGACACGTGTACCCCTTAACGTAGTTCTCGGGGGATATTCAGCGTGACACAGTGTGACAAGGCTGACCCTTTGAAATACAGGTACAAGAGAAACAGGGAGTGAGAGAAAGTTGTGGTGAAAGAGTACAGCAGGGTTCACCACCATCTCCTGCAAGAGCCTCGTGGAGCTTTAGGTGTTTTTACTCAATAAACACTCACAACGCCCGGTCTGGGAATCGAAATCGCGACCCTATGACTGCGAGTCCGCTGCCCTAACCACTGGGCCATTGTGCCTCCACTCGTTCAGATATAATACTTGGAAATTCTGCAATGGAGGATACTAATGAATTCTTGAGAGTAAACCCAACACCAGATTCTCTACAATGACCCTCAGGTAGGCCCCTCCAGAAGATAGTATATCCATGAGTAGGTTCATTTATTTGACCCTCACCAGAGTGACAAGTTTCAGAGGGTGCAACTTTATCGAGGGAATATTTTTTAAGCATACATGCAATAAGTGCGGTACACCTTTCTGGCCTGTGACCTGGCAGTCATCCGTTTGAGGCACTTTGTAGTTCTTAAGTAAGACCCTTCACTTCACACGGTCCCAGTCCACTCGGCTGTAACTCTGGAGCCTGGAGCAGCTCTCTGGCTTACCAGTTTCCAGTCAAACCGTCCAACCCATGCCAGCAATGGAAAACACTAAATGATGATGACGATGATGTCAAATACAGTATACACTCACCTCTATCTGTCCACCCCAGGCAGGCGTTGTAGCAATGTCTTTACAGATTTTCTGGTATTCTTCTGAAAACAGAGAAACAAATGTACACAGAGAAGAACGTGAATCTTACCAAAGACTTTTAGTCGTAAAAGATACAAACAACCACATCACGAAGGGGATAAGAAGAAAGTACAGGAGGATCAGTGAATTGTGATTTTATTCAACATATTCCACTCTTAGATTCACACACTTATTGTAGCGGTCCTTCAGTTTTTCTAAGCCCTTTAAAAGAACTCAGAAGGTTGGGCCTCTAACCAGGCCCGGAGGGGATTAATAGGTGGTATTCATCAACTTGCAGACATTGTATTGTGTCAATTTACTTGTTTAATGTCTGAAAGTTGATGAATACCACCTATTAATCCCCTCCATTTTCTTATTGCTATATAAATTAAGGGTAAAATATCTTTTTACCCGCACCCATTTATTGCACTTGGTAATAAAATGAGAAAACACTAGTGTAATAATAATTGGGTATTCTTCCAGCAGTGTATTGGATAGATATTATCCCTTAGTGGGTTGGACTCACAACCTCTAACTTTCTTGGATTCATATACCGTAAATCCTCGAGTATAGTCCGCCCTTGAGCATAATACGCAGGGGATTTTTAGGGGGCTGTACCTCTGAAAAATCTAAACCTGTATAATACGCACCCCTTCTCTAACTTGAGTCAAGGAGGTCTATATAATGTCCTTGGTTTGTAAGCATATATACGGTAACGCCCTTTATTATTATTGTATATATAACATAATGCAAACGTGTAGCTTTTTTGTGCACTTTGTTTGCAGAAAATAAAGAAATAACAGTAATAACGTCAGTGAAAAATAAATATTAAGTAAATTGCCTTTATACATTTATCACCATCAGTTACAAAAGCAAAATCATTTATTCAAATCCTTCAGATTCAGCATCAAATAACTGTTCCATTTGTTCCTCCGTAAACATGTCAGCATCATTGTAGTGTAAATCTCCGTCATCGTCAGATTCATAGTCAACATCAGAAGATTCACTTTCATTCATTTCATCTTTCCATACAACATCATCCCTGAGTATCATCCAAATGCAGACGATATGACAACACTTATTTTAATAAATGTCGCTTACTACAAGTTATAGATGGTTCTTTTTTGACTTCATTGCTTTCAGGCTTAGCTTAAGGTATTTTCCCGCCCGACATCACAAAATGCGTCTGAATAAACATTGTCGGACAACAAATAGAGACTCGGACATTGCTTAGAAAATATTTTTCATTTCTAACCCCGTATATAGTACGCACTAGGGATTTTGACCTTTAAATTTTGGGGGAAAAAATGCGGATTATACTCGAGGATTTACGGTATATATATACACACACATGGTACATAGAAACAAATGACTTACCACTTGTACAGAGTGAATCTGAATTCTTGGTTGTCATGAATGGCAAAAAATCATTCTCATGAGACAGCATATAGTTGGCAGTCTGGGTACGAAGGGTGGAGTAGTTGCACGTCTGTCGGGTACAGAGAAAGAGGGAGATGTGATGTAATGGCTGTAGTGTGCATAAATATCACAAGCATATCAACTGTTTCCATAATAATAATAATAATTTTTTCTACTACATGAACAAGGCCTGAAATTTGGGGAAAGGGGATAGTTGATTACATTGACCCCAGTACGTAACTGGTACTTATTTAATCGACCCCGAAAGGATGAAAAGCAAAGACAGATGAATTACTGCTAAGCATTTTGCCCAGTGTGCTAACGATTCTGCCAGCTCGCCGCCTTAATAATAATAATAATAATAATAATAATAATAATAATAATAATAATAATAATAATAATAATAATAATAATAATAATATTCTTTTCTACTCTAGGCACAAGGCCCAAAATTTTGAAGGGAAGGGGGGCCAGTCGATTAGACCATCCCCAGTATGGAACTGGTACTTAATTTATCAACCCCTAAAGAATGAAAGACAAAGTTGACTTCGGTGGAATTTGAACTCAGAACATAAGACAGACGAAACACAGCTAAACATTTTGCCTGGTGTGCTAGCAATTCTGCCAGCTCGCCATCTTGATCATATTATTATTATTATTATTATTATTATTATTATTGACAAGGGACTGGAATCTCTGGCAATATGAGGTTTCCAAAAAGACCCATCCTTATCAGCATAACTGAGTCCTGAAGTGTTGTGTATTCAGCTTTCTGCCCACATTACAGTGATGCATTAGGCTTGCCTCTTCTCCACTCCCATCCGCTAGGCCAGCCTCTTCTCCCCTCCCATGCATTAGACACAAGGACTGGAATTTGTGGGGAGGAGACTAGGAACTTACTTCGACCCCGGTACTTGACTGGTACTTGTTCTATTGACCCTGAAAGGATGAAAGGCAAGCTTGTTGAAGGTGCCATGCAGTGGGACTGAACCCAGAACCATCTAGTTAGGAAGCAAACTTCTTACCACACAGCCATGCCTGATATATCTATCTATCTATTTATCTACTATATATTTTATTTATTTATTTATTTATGTGTTTCAGCCAAGTGGCTGCAGTCATGCTGGTGCACCACCGTGATTTTCACGTTCCTTGCATGGCTCTTCTCCCCCACCTGACATGGTCCAATCAAGAGTTTTGATGGCACATCTGGTGTATATATGTGTGTGTGTGTGTGTGTGTTTTTATATTTTTAATAAATTCATAAAATTATCAATAATATTCGCAGGAAATCAATATTTAATATTTCAAAAGATATATATCCAATATGACATGGTAATATAATAAATTTAAAATATAAAATATACGAAATATAAATATATATAAAAATATGAATGTAGATAAAGATACATGTGAATATAAATTTCATGCTTAATTACGCATAAATTTTTATATGCATTTATATTCACATGTATCTTTATCTACATTCATATTTTTATATATATTTATATTTATATTTCGTATATTTTATATTTTAAATTTATTATATTACCATGTCATATTGGATATATATCTTTCGAAATATCAAATATTGATTTCCTGTGAATATTATTGATAATTTTATGAATTTATTAATAATATAAAAACACGGGCCTATAATACCAATGATGTCATTAATATTGTTAATAAGCTTACCTGAATGTTTTTCAGGGCCAGTTGATGACAAATAGCATTGTAGAGGCTAGTGGAAGAGAAATATAGAAGGATGGGTTAATAAACAGTGCTAATTTGTGGACGTGCATAAAGTACATTCACGCACACACACACACACACACACACATCCTGCCTTTTATAGATATAGATTACACAGGTTTCATTTGCTAATAAGAATTACAAAGTTGTACATGGTGGATAAACATGTAAGAAATTTCCTGTTAGAAATTCTTCAGACAATTAAATAACACCTGACAAACCATTGTGAAAGACACTAACCCAAGGTGCCACACAGTGGAGTTGAACCTGAAAACATATGGTTGGGAAGCAAGCTTTTTAACCACATACCTATGCAGGAATGGTTTAGGGGCAGACATACCAGAAATGTATGGGGCATGCAAGACATATACACAAAAATTATACAAGAAATACTCACCAGTTGCCATCTGAGGGAATCTGTAATTAAAAAAAGTATATTAATTAAAGATATATGCAAATATCTTCATGGATTATATAATAATAAAAATAATAATCTGTACTACTTAAGGCACAAGGCCTGAAATTTGGAGGGAGGGGGATAAGTCAATTACATCAACCCCAGTGCGCAACTGGTACTTAATTTATTGACCCTGAAAGGAACAGTAAAGTTGACCGCAGCGACATTTGAACTCTGAACGTTAAGATGGATGAAATACTGCTAAGCATTTCGCCAACGTGCTAATGATTCTGTCACCTTAATAATAATAATAATAATAATAATAATAATGATGTATCAATACCAGCAGATGACAACGTTTCTCGAAAAGAAATGGAAAAACTTTCAAAATACAAAGACCTGGAAATAGAGATAACTCGAATGTGGAGTCTAAAAACAGAAACAATTCCTATCATAGTAGGTGCCTTAGGTATAATTAAAAAATACTCAGACAAATACATAACAAAAATACCAGGACTTACAAATATATGTAACATACAGAAAATTGCACTACTGGGTACTGCACACATTCTACGCAAAACACTTTCAATACAGTAAACATAAAAGCACCACAGCAAACCACAGCACATACCCAAGGCGCACAGAGCTGCGCTCGGTAGTGAAGTGAAAGCACGTTATAAAAATAAAACTACTGAACAATAATAATAATAATAATAATGATAATGGTTTCAGATTTTGCCACAAGGGCAGCAATTTTGGGGAAGGGGTCAAGTCAATTACATTGACCCCACTGTTCAACTGGTCCTTACTTTATTGACCCCCCCAAAAAATGAAAAATGGAAGGCTAAGTTGACCTTGGCAGAATTTAAACTAAAGATGTAAAACAGAATTAGCCATTATTTTTAACACCATTGGGGCTAAATCGACAATATGAAAAGCACGATGCAATTACAATAGATATTTTATTGGTTTGAACGATATTTCAACAGCTTGCTGGTCTTTAGCGAGTTCAAAATGGAAAGTGATACACAGAAATTCAAAATTATATGAATGCAAAAAATTCTGCGTCCCCACTTTGACAGAATGACATCACCAGTTTTTAATCATCAAATTTTACAACCGACAAAGGGAAAGAGAAAGACGAAAAGGAAAAAGAAAAATATTTAGTCAAACAGTTTTGTGTAGTAAATATGACGAAATTCCTGTCGTTTTATTCATTCCTCCAGGATGTGATGTTAATAACTCACACATACTTGTCCTCATGCATTTATATTATATTTACACAAAACTGTATGGAGGCGCAATGGCCCAGTGGTTAGGCCAGCGGACTCGCAGTCATAGGATCGCGGTTTCGATTCCCAGACCGGGCGTTGTGAGTGTTTATTGAGCGAAAATACCTAAAGCTCCACGAGGCTCTGGCAGGGGATGGTGGTGAACCCTGCTGTACTCTTCCACCACAACTTTCTCTCACCCTTTCTTCCTGTTTTCTGTTGTGCCTGTAATTCAAAGGGGTCAGCCTTGCCACACTCTGTGTCACGCTGAATATCTCCTTGAGAACTACGTTATGGGTACACGTGTCTGTGAAGTGCTCAGCCACTTGCACGTTAATTTCACGAGCAGGCTGTTCCGTTGACCGGAATCAACTGGGAACCCTCGACGTCGTAAGCGACTGAGTGCCAACAACAACAACAACAAAACTGTTTGTCTAAATAATCTTTCTTCTTCTTTCCTTTTTGCCAGTTCTACACTCCTCGTCCCCGACTCGATATTTACCTCGTGTACACACAAGTCCATGTCTTCCAGGATTCCGCGTAGTTTCTCCGACTCCAGATGACGGTCGCCATGGAGGTTCTCCAATTCTTGCTCCTTTAATCTCCTCTCACGTTCCTTCTCTTCAGCAGCTTTTTTGTCCTTCACAGTCGGAAGGTGCAGATGAGAGAGAGAGAGAGGGAGAAGAGAAAGGAAATGGTAAATCATAATAACAAACAGCAGCAACATCATCATCATTATTTTAATGTCTACTTCTTCTCTAATATATCTTCTATTTTTTACTTGTTTCATTCATTAGACTGTGGCCATGCTGGGGCACCGCCTTAAAGAATTTTTAGTCAAATGTATTAACCCCAGGGCTTATCCTTCTGCTAAGCCTGGTACTTATTCTATCATTCTCCTTCACCAAACCACTAAGTTACAGGGATGTAAATGCATCAACACTGGTTCTCAAACAGTGAGTGTGTGTGTGTGTGTGTGTGTGGACAAATAGACACAAACATACACACACATATATATACAATGGGCTTCTTCCAGTTTCCGTCTACCAAATCCACTCACAGGCATTTGGTTGGTCTGAGGCTATGGTAGAAGACACTTCCCCAAGGTGCCAAGCAGTGGAACTGAACCCAGAACTATGTGGTTGGGAAGCAAACTTCTTATCACATAGCCACACCTGCACCTATATATATATATATATATATATATAGTTTCTTCAGGTTTTCCTTCACACAATCGTTATACCTTCTTCCTTGGTTTATGTTGTGGTTGCTCACCATAAAAAAGACACTTTGACCATCACACATCTTTCATTGAGCCAAGATACACATTGTTCAGTTGTCACGTAAAGGCACCCATTACACTCTTGGAGTGGTTGGTGTTAGGAAGGGCATCCAGCTGTAGAAAGCCATAACAAATCAGGCTGGAGCTTGGTGCAGTCATCCAGCATAGACAACGGACATTAAATAATGATGATGATGAGAAAAATGAGAAAAAAGATCACATCAGATAGCATAGTCCTAGATACACCATGCCTGAATAAAAAAGACAGGATGGTCACAGCTGGAACACTTTTGAATCAGGACTGACCAAATGCCAAACAACAAGGAAGGACACATTAGATAATGTATTCCTAGACACATGTCTGAATAAAAGACAGGATGGTCAGAACTGGAACATCTTTGATCATAGGTCTGATGGATCAGGACTAACCTGGAGCTAAACAACAACAACAAGGAAGAGCACATTAGATAATGTAGTCCTAGATACACTATGTCTGTATAAAAGGTAGGATGGTCACAACTGGAACTGACCTGAGGCTAAACAAGGCCAGACAATAGATGATGTAGCCTTAGATACACTGTGTCTGAATAAAAGACAGGATGGTCATAGTTGGAACATCTTTGATCATAGGTCTGCTGGATCAGGACTGACCTGGGGCTAAACAGCAGCTACCAGGAAGGATACATTACAGAGTGCAGTCCAAGATACACTATGTCTGAATAAATACAAGAAAGGATGATCATGCTTGGGACACTATTGATCATAGGTCTGCCGATCAGCAGCAACCTGGGGTTAAACAACAACAAGGGGAATGACCACAAGAATTCAGTGAAACTTACCCTACGCTTTTGCGCTTTCGATATTTTCCGGACTTCCTCTGTTGGTCCATTATCGTTATCATCAGTGGTCAGTTTGGATATTCCTTTCCCAACTTCCTGAACCGACTGACAATAGAAGGACAAATAAAAATGGCTCACAATTCAATAGATCGGCTCAAACAGAACAATTTTCAAACATAGCACACACTCTTTACAACAAGCATCTAAGAATAATCTAAACAATACAATTCATACGTTATTTACAATTGACAGACATTTGTCCTCATCTTGTTTGTTGTTAACACAGCGTTTTGGCTGATATACCCTCCAGCCTTCATCAGGTGTCTTGCGGAAATTTCGAACCTGGGTTCTCAGGACACACACCAAGCATTCCATTCATTTCCCAGCTCAAAGACGCAAGCCCCATTCTATGCTCAGGTCAAGGCATAGAACGCAACCCCCGATATCAGCAGCGGGGCCCGACAGCATGTGTTGGCTTATCCCCGCTGCATCATGCTGGTTCCGTACTCCTCTGAGCAACACCAAATTCACTCATCCGTCCACAAACACTCTCCAAGCTTTCCTATCATCAATAAACTCTCTTGCCTCTCTCGCTCCAACACCTCTAACCACCAAAGTTTTCCTCACTCCATCCATCCATTCTCACAAACCAAGGTCAGCTTCTGGTTCTGCTGCCCACCACATCTGCCCTCATCACCCTCCTTACCATCTTTATGTTTTTTTTTTCTTTAAAGATCTGCAAATTCTAGGTGTTTAACCAATATTACTGAACCCCAGCACTCGAATGGAACATTACTGTGATATCTAGAAAACTAAGTCACACTCCACTACACCAACAACAGCTACAACAGTACAAACAACACTGCCCACCACCACCACCACACTTACCTCTTTTTCATTTAAAGATGCCACCAACTTGGCTGATTCCTCGTCGTGCTTCTTCTTCAAATCCCCTTCAAGTTTGGCAATCTCATCTGTAGCTTCCTTCTTGCGCTTTTTGTCCCCTTTTGGCACAGAGTGCTTGATCTTCTGGATCTGAGCTGTAATGGAAGCATCCCAACAAAATGTTTAGCAGGAGGGTTAAACCAAATTATCTTTAGCACAGAATACTTGATCCTTTGGATCTAAGCTCTAATAGAAGGAACCCAACAGAATATGTAACAGGAGGGTTAAACCAAATTATCTTTAGCACAGAATACTTGATCCTTTGGATCTAAGCTGTAATAGAAGGAACCCAACGGAATATGTAACAGGAGGGTTAAACCAAATGATCTTTAACACAGAATATTTGATCTTTTGGAGATGAGATGTAATGGAAGCAACCCAACAGAATAGCAGGAGGGGAGGGTTAAACCAAATTATGTCCCAGTAGAGGGGTTCGAAACAACTAAATATCCCAGTGACATACATCTCTTCAAGTAGACTTGCTAGAAATAGCAGTCAAATCTCCATAAAAACCATCAGCCAGTTACAACACAATGACAGACACACATCTCTGTTTAAGCTTCTGTGGAAACATGTCTGGCCATGGGGAAATATTACCTTATTTGGAAATTGGAAAGGGTTGGTATCAAAAAAAGCATCTAGTTCCAGAAAATCTGCCTCAGCAAATCTCATCTGATCCATGCAAACATGGAAAAGTGGAAATTAAAACAGTGTGGATGGTGACAATAAAGTACCCCAGGTAATTGCAGGTAAATTTTT